>NW_010405485.1:36247-51806 GCF_000710305.1 Buceros rhinoceros silvestris | reverse complement strand
CTTTCCCTGTTATTTCCCGTGCACCAGCAGAACTGTTCATGGCGTTAGAAAACCGAACAGGTTGGACACCTGATCCAGATCAAACAGCATCAAAGGCAGATTACTTCTAACTCAGGTCATTTGTCCAATGAAATTAGGAAAATCCCAAAGGCTCATTGTCTAACGTGGCATGACTAGATTTTTGTAGTGACAGAGTGAAGCTCAGACTTTAGGTTCTACATCTGGTGCTCCCCATTTATTGCAAAAGAATGGTGTAACACCAGCTGTCTGCAAATGCCTTCAGACTTTCCATGATTCTTGTAACAAAGGAACACAGCTTTTAACGGCCAAAGAAAGACATAGTTTGTGTTAAACCCACAGTGCTTCTCCAGTGGAAGTGGAAGAGATGGAAGAAAACAATGTGTCCTAATTCTGAGACAATGCTTTTCTGGGGGGAGCTCATCACTGCGGCTTCAGAGGTTTATCTCTAACAGTAGTATCACAACACCAAAGCTCAGGAGGTTGCTGTATAGAGCATTTTTATGTCTCTTTAGAGTAATTGTGCTGTACAGGGACTTAGGACTTCAGCCATGTGAGAAATTTTTTAATCTGTTTTTGTTATGGCTGTCACATTCCTCTGTAAAGAGGATATACCCCCAAAAATCCTTTCCACCAACCTCTTGGCATATGAGTTTGTAAGTGAATAACTAAAATGGTGCTATTCTAAACTGGGGATTTATTGCCAGCAGGTTTATAATCATGAGGTGATCGCTAGCCTACGCTTTGCTCAGAAATGTTGCCATCTATTCTCCCACCGCTTTGGGATCTGCACTTCATGAGATATTTTAAACTGTTTTCCTTGTGTTTAGATGTGAGGTCTGGATTTGTTTCATTTAGTGTTTTTAGCATATTTAAGATATTTGTGGAGTTCCATTTTATATATATATATTCTCTTAATTAAAAATAGATTCCATCTTAGCGAGATGGTATGAATAGGTGCAATTACTGGAATGTCAGGAGACTCGTACTATTTTGCACAAACTAAAGATACACCCTTTTATTCTACATAGCTAATAATTTTAGAATGTATAATATCTCAAAAACCCTACCCAATATTTTTACTCAATCACATTACTCTGAATAATGTTTTGCTTTTGCAGTTTTTAAGTGCTTTGCTGGACTAATAGAGTAAATGATTTTCACAATATAAGACACTGGAAGTTGCAAATGTATTTGGGGGTTTGGTTTTTTTTTTAAGTCTACTTATAGTATGCAACATAGTCATAAAACAAAAGAGCATCAGCCTAATATAAAAATATTTTTTTAAAACTGTTCCTAAACCTGTGTTTTAAATTGTAGACCAAAAAAGTGTTTATTCACAAAGGAGTACTCTGTAATTTATATTTATTAGCTTACATTATTTATAGTGTTATTAATTTATTTTTGCAGTATTATTTATCTATATCAGCATATTATACATCCTGTGAAAATGAAGGATGCTGCAGGAAGAAGCAAAAAATATAAATATATACTGGAAAATATAAAAAAGGGTCAAATTAATATATGCTGTGAGCCACTTCATCTCTATCCTCTGGCATCAAATACGGAGAAGTAAAAAGTGTCTCTGCCCACTCGGGGCTTTCTGACTGACCATTGTAGCTTATTAACTTTAATGTTTTAATTTCTCAGCGTGTATTTTAAAGTGTATATATTTTTAGATTCAGTTAAAAAATATAAACATCATGCATCTTCTTATGAGCAATTCTGAATGTTAATGCCACAACTGAAACCCATGTACAAAGTGCGGCCAGCCTACGGAACGTCAAGAATACTTATTAACACGTTATCTAATATCAGCTTCTTGATCTAAGTTTCTCTGACTCCCTCTATCTGTCCCTCCCTTTTAAAGTCCAGTTCCTATTGTAAAGCAGATTGCTGTGAATGGAAAATGAGATCGAAGTGACATGGTATAGGCTGATCTCTGCTCCAGGAAGCCCAGAGGAGACTGAACTAATTGAAAAGTAGGTGAGGTAAAACAGCAGTGATGGGGAATACTCGGGGTGGCCTTTCTCTGATTTTGATGAGGAAATGTTCACTCCAGATGCTCTCTACCTGCCTCTTCCTGTACCTACTGACAAAGGATTAAAAAATGAATTTTAAAAAGTCACTTCCCAAAAATACCCAGGAACTTACTATGAAAATTTGCATCTCTCTGTACGAAAAGAGACAAATCCAACCTTAGAACTCAACTATAGGCAGTTACTTTCATTCCCATTAAATACCTTTAAGAACTTGGCCGTCAACCTCTTCTTTATACCTCCACATATACAAAACATATGACACATATAGATATATACCACTACATATATTTAGTAAAAAATGTAGGAACATTTCAGAAACACTTCTTCTTCATACTGCTATCTTTTCTATCGGCGGTGCAAAAAATATTGCTGGTTGAAAGTCCTGCCAATGATATTTAACGACAGCATTGTGGCTCTGTACAGCCAGGAGTGGTGAATTATCCCATACAACAAAAAAAAAAATGGTAGGGTAACACATTCATCTGACAAAAATGTCCACTAGGTCAACGTCAGCTTTATTCTATCAAGAATTGCATGACACCAAACAATCCACCCTGTTGCTGAAACAGAATTTTGCTACCATTTTTTAAAAACTTGGATTAGCAATAGAACTGCTTTGTTTTGGTTTTCTCTCTAAAAGCAAGTCCACCTTTTTCTGTTTCAATATTTATGCAGGTCAAAGCTTTTGCTGTTTACCTTATGAGCTCATAATAACTGTCAGGTTTTGGCCATTCCAGTAACTGTAATTTCCAGAGTAACTTGCATTAAAACTCTTTCTCTCTGGCAGTGGTGTTGCGTCTTGTGCTGAAAATAGATTTAAGGACAGAAGGCACCCAAAGGCACTGATTTCCAGGGCGTGATCTTAATGACTATTTATTCTGCCAGCCTAAATTTAAAAAAAAAAAAAAAAAAGCTATTTTTAATAGATAGATACAGAAGCATTAAGCTCACCTTATTCTCCAGACCAAGATTTCTGCATATTCTCCAGACCAAGATTTCTGCATTGCCTTACCAAAAATTCCAGCACTGCCCTCTGGTATTGAGATGACTAGTCCAGCTGCGGGCAGCTGGGCCTCACAAGTGTACTAAGCATTTAGCATGGGCAAAAGCTGCATGTATTGGGTTAGGACCTCCACAACCTATTGCAAGCCAAGCTTTAGCCGGTAGAGCTTCAGTAGTAGCCCCAATGAGAGAGCAGATGGAGGAGAATGAGAGCTCTGAGCCTTCATTGACATCACTTACGTCACAGACATCTTTAGCTCAGCATGACTTAGACAATTGCACTTGCTCTGCCTACCCTTCTCCAAATGAAATCACCTTGTCTCCCTCATGTTTGCTGCCTGGACAAGGATTATCTCTTCCCTCATGAGGACTTTTTTTCCATCGGATCTATGTCCTTCTTCAATTAAGCCTATTCATTCTCCTCAGTTGTACCCTCTAGAAGAGAGGGCAGGCAACATCCCAGTGGGGACAAGAGTCATAGTTTAGATACCCTGAAACCAGGGTTTACCAAAAAGGCAAGTTCATTTCATGGGATGAATAGAGACCATTCAGTTGATCCGTGAGGGTAGCCTCTATGCTCTGCGGGTTTTGAGGGAATGCATCATCTTCAAATTCTTTGGGCACTAAGATCTGAAAAAACCTTTGCTGTCAAAAAGCTGAAAACTGCAGTTTTGGAAGAATTTTTATCTAATTCAATGTGCATGGAGTATTCAGAGGGACTGTAGAAGACATATTTGACACCTAGCATTATCCTGTAAAATATCAATAAATGTAATTTTCCCGAGTTTGGGTTTCGAGAACTAAAGTGAAGCTGAATTATTCTGGCTGAAGTTTTACAAAGAAAACGCAACGTGAAGTCTTCTTCACCTTTATATAACATTTCAAAGTACTTGAAATATGACTCAGTCATGAACAGAAAACAAAGCCGTATGCTGGTTTTGTGATACTTCCTCAGGAGCAAATGGTACAGCAGTCACATTTAGAATAACAAAAAGGAGCAGATGTGCACAATCGTCCGATCTTACACTGAAGGTTTTTTGCCCTGCATGTGCAATGATCTCAGGAGGCATCTCCTACTACCTGAGGAGTGAACACATAGTAGATGCTAGATGATCATGCTTTAACATTATCAGTTTTCTATTTCACTTGCCTCTTTTATATTTTGCTGCAATATATCACAGGACGATGTACTAAAAAAAATCTCCAAGGACATCGTATTCTCCAAGGAAACTATAGAGCACTTTTAAAGATTTTGCTGACACTTTTAAATATGCAATCTTCACATATTAACAAAGGAATTTTCTCTATTTACAGAATTTTGTTGCTGTTGTTGAATGCTCTATATAGAAATATAGAAATGTAGGTGGATAATTGTAAGTGTCCTTGAAAGTAAACCTCAAAATTGTACCACCCTCATTAAAAACAACTAGGCTGATCAAGCTTAATGCTATCACAAACAAACTAGGGGAATTGATACTGATTCATAACGAGCATCTTTCATTCAAAAAACAAGAAGTGCCTCCAGAATGCAAAATGTCCGTTTAGGGTCAAGCCACTGATGAGACAGAGAACACGGGTTTTGAACTCCTAGACATCGTTTATAGAAATATGTATCTCCTTGTACATATGGCTTTTGTGACTGCGATTGACCATTGATTGCTTATTTACTCACTGACTGTATCCTTGACCTTGCACAACACGGAGATATCAAAACAATCCATTCTCTGTAGGATTTACAATCTGGAAGACAAACATGAATGATAAGATACCCTAGGAAACCTAGAGGATATGTTCCCTGTAAATGACGGGGGCGTTTTTTGTGCTGTTGATTTTGGTTTTTATTGTGTTCCTCATAAAGACCAAAGATCTGCTGTGTCCTCAGAAATATCCGATGTTCCTGTGCTTTGTCTTGACTACAGGAGATGAAGATTTCCAGTGGTGCTAAAAGCTAATGCATCTTGTTTTTCAGAACAAAGAGGAAATCTAATAATGATGCCTGCTTTACCTGTAAGATGAAGATTTTTCTACAATTTCAGCTGCAATATCAATTTACCTTGTTGAAAAAAGAAAAAGAAAAGAAAAAAGGGAGATTTTACAAAATTCTTAGACAAATTAGGCCACCTAACACCTTATCATCTAGAATTTTCATCTGACACAGAGAGAGAGAGACTGAGAAGAAAGAAAAAGACATACCAAACGTTAGTACTGGGAAATTGTATAGGCCACATAAACTTCAGCAAATACAGAGAATAATTTTGCTCACTTCAATTACTTCCTGCATGAGAGTTATTATGTACATTTCCTTTAATATTTTTTTGTCACTGATGATTGTCAAAGATGTCATTGCCCACTAAGCTTTCTAGACTCTCAAAGAGAAAAAGGAGAAACCCACCTGGGTGTTCAACAAGGAGGCAAAACACTGTTGGCATTTCAAGTATAAGATTTCTTTACAATGACTGGTAACATTTCAATTGCCACATCATGTGTTCCCAAACTACAGCTTGCAAAGGCAAATGAAGTAATGACGAATTAAACTAGCAAAATATCTGATTGTGCTCTTTGTGGGTATAAATACAGTTTTGTCTGTAAATCTTAACTGTCTTATTATCCAGTTCAGTTTTGCTCTAAGTAAATAACCTTAATATAAAATTAACATTGAAATCAAAGCGATTATTATAATCTACTGGGGTAGAATGATGTGTACTTTAGCTGAGAATTTTATTTTTTGAATAATAAGTCTGCATATGGTTCCAGCTACCAAGACTTATCTTTTCGGCCATGATATACTATCTCTGTTTCCTCTGCTTCCTCTAGAAAAGATGCTTTCTCTTTCACCCAGCTTTTTCTCTAAGCTATTTTTGGCAATTCCCTTTAGTGAGTGTATCTCCTAAGGAGACATTTGTGCAGAAATTGACATTAAAGCAGAACTTTGAGTAGATTTTTGTTAACATGAGAATTTTCCCTAGGGGTTGCAGAATAAACTGTAAATTAGTGGCAATGTAAATTATACCCATGCACACTTGCAGAAGCATTTGCCCTTCGACTGGAAACAAAACTGTAGTGAATCGGCATTAGCAATCAGGTGCTAGTCAAACAAACCCACACGAAAGCATGCAGATTCCCAAGAGACATCATCCTCTTTCTCTTCTTCTTCATTTCAAGGGAAAAGTAGAAAACCTGGTGCAAACAGTATATCTGTGTAGCTGCAAACGCTGCTTTAGGTCAATGAAAGCTGATCTCAGTTTAGACATTCAAGGCATTATTCAACCTGCTGTCTTTTCAGTCTGAGCTGGGTTCTAAATGAACATTTTCTCTCTTGATTCATCATCCACACTCTGAAGGCTTCATCGGGAAGTTACCGAGTCTCAAAGATATTTTGTAGTTTTGCATGTTTTCATACCTCCATGTCCCTCCCTGCCTGGGACAAATGCAATGTCAGTTTAAATAGAAGAGGGGAGCAGCACTGTTCTTGTGCCATATCGCCTAAGGATCCTTCAAGACAAGCATCTCGTTGTCTTTAAAATATCTTTAAATTGTTTTAGAGACAGGCCTGTGACTGATGTCATTCATCTCGTACGAAACTTTGATGATAGCTTCTTTGAGGTAAGAAGCTGACTGTCTTTTCCTAGTTCTGAAGCTAAGCAAGAAGAGCAAAAGTACACACATACAGATACATATTTATGAAATTAATTTAACTGTACTGAACTACAGGAAAAACTTGGTCAACAAAAACAAGGTCAGATGTTTTCTGTGATCAGCTCAAGTTAATAGGAGGAACCAGATGCTTCATATCACTGGTAAATTAAAACCTTCTCATGGCACCTGGCAGGGCAATCATATTTTGTCTGGATGCATTTCCTTCTTCTTTCTGATGAAAAATATGGTGTGAAGGTAGGAACTAAATATACCTTCTGGTAAACTTGCTTAGTGCCAGAAGCATTTCAAAGGTGATAAAGTGTATACTATTTGGTAGAGAAAACGAAAATATAAGTAGACGACACGATGACAGCCACTGAAAAATATCAGCTTGCCTCAGTACTAACAAATTGTGGGCACTCTGCTAACCTACATTTATGACTTCTGTCCTTTGCTTTCCTGGTGTTTAGCACTGAATAACAAAAGGTGCCAGAAAATCCAGGAGCATTGATGTTGCTTTCTGTTGCCATCTTTCCACCTACTTTTGAGATTTGTAATCGGAACTGTCTGAGGGTGGTTCACTGGGAACGACACTGCCAATCTACACACCAGCAAAGTCAGGACTTGGTTTGGTTTGCTTTTAATGCTGTTTTAAAGAAAAAAAGAGGCATGCCTGGATAATTAAATATCTTTTCTAACCTGGAGAAAGACAGTTAAGAGTGTCTTTGCTTTCCCCAGCAACATTCTGTGTTCTTCTCTTGGAAGCAAAGCAAGATGAGGCATAGCATTGGATAGCATTACGTTAGCTATCCAAATGTATATGCTCATCCCACGGGAGCCATGGAGTAACTTACTTTCATTGCAATGTGGCCAAAACAAAGGCATGTGACACCTATAAAAGTGCATTAATGAGGATATAATTAACATCAGCCTGACCTGAACATGAATATAAGCATATTAAAGTAGTGTAACTAAAAAAGAGTATATAAGTGTTTGGTAACACTCTGAATGTCATTTTATTTACATATGTGAGCAATATGACCACCAATGGGGAAAATGAAGGTTATTAGCATAACTGAATATAGAAAGCATTCGAGAGAAAAGCGGTTGCCAAAGGAAAAGGCAAGCTCACGGCACTGCAAATCGACAGGCATCCTGCCGAGTGCACATGAAGGATGGCTGGGAAGACAAATGAAAAGGAGATAAGGAATATCAAAACCATAGCTAGCTGCAGAAACATATTTGGCCTAAGTGAGAAAAATTCATGAACAAGGACTACGAAGGACCACAGCCATCGGTGTTAACTAACGAAGTCATATCTCTGTATTCATAGGTAATTTATTGCTTGTGTTAAGATCAATTGTATATGCATATTGTATACGTACTGATGAAGATTTTTAGTGTGTAAGAATTAACCATATCCAAGGAGCCTGCTATTAATGAATGAATTTGTAAAGTTTAAAGTTTAAAAGAATCCTGTTATATCTATCTTCTAAACACTTCCACCACGGTGATATCTGAGACCCTGTGTACATGTATATACATATTCTCCAGAGCTAAGAGACATAAACTAGCTTTCACTCACGTGCTTTCTGGGAGTCCACAGAAGGTTTCTCCTTGCTTACCATGTGCAAATTTTGTCGAGGAGCAGTGTATTTATTGTAGGTACTAGAGGAAGTGTGAGGCAGCACTGTCTAAGAGGGAGGGCTGCAGAATCCTCCCAGTGTGGTGACATGCCTCTTGGAGGCATGACGAAGAGGCAGAAAAACTCCCGGCTGTTTCTCCAAAGGCAACGTAATTGTGCACATAAAGTCACAATTCTGTAGTTCTTCCCTGCCCTGTCATTTCTGATCCTTCCTTCCCTTCACAAAACCTCCTGGTCAGAGGTTTGCCTGATCTTTACAGATCTCTACAGAAATCGCTCAAGGAAAGGCAGGACACAGACAGAACAGCTGGGAACTTTCCATCTTCCCGTTGCAATGGGAAAAACGAGGAGTGTACCAGACATATCCTTAATAAGTAGATAGACACTGCTTTCCCTTCATGGCTGGAGAAGATGGGTAAATTCTTATCTATATTGCCTCTGAGAATTTTTTTTATGATATATTCTATGATTTGGATTCTGATGCTGACATACTTCATAGTTGCTGAAGGAAGTCTAACAATAAACTATGACAAGTACAGGCAGAAATGCACAAGCACAGAGAGACAAATGGAATGGATGGTGCAATTCTGCTCACTTCAGTAGGACCACATCAGGAGATTAAATTGTCCGTCAGCATTGTTTAAGGTTTAAAGAGTGCATTTAAAACACAATAAATAGATAATGCCCAACTTGGGCACGTTATAACCAAGTTTTTTTCTCTCATAGGGAATGATCCAGCATCAGTGAACTGTTATAACCTTTCATTTTTTATTGGTACTAACATATATCGATATGTACCCAAAGAACTCTTACAGGAGGAAATCAATACATGCAATGCTCAGATGATAAATGTTTACAATTTACTTCTTTGTTGCTACAACGTCCTAATAAAAACACTACTACCTTTGAAAGAAAGTGAGGTTACACTTACAAAAGGGAAAAGAGTTCTTTCTTCTTAAGTACAAAAGTATGCTGTAAAAAATATATTTTCTTGTTTTAAAACACTCAGACATATGGGTGTTTGGAAAGAATTAAGGCTGGCAGGAAGAACTGATGGCTAAACTTTAAATTTTTCGTTGCCTTTGAAAGGTGTTAGGCTGAGGACTGTGTGCTTAAAGCTGAGAAAAAAGTTGGCCTGAACTTAATTTTCTCTTTGAATCTGTGATTTATGCATGCGACAAAGCAGGTAGTAAACGTGAATGAATTCAATTGGTTATTCTGTCCCTCTGTCTCCAAAAAACTTTCTTGCTGATGAAATATCTCAAAAGTTAATTTTATGTGAAACGGCAGCAGAGTTTCACATTTCCTTTGAAAGTTAACATGATATACATTTACAATATGACAAAGAATTTTTCTGACTTAAGTACGTAGCAACATAGAATCACAGACTGGTGTGGGTTGGCAGGGCCCTTCATAGGTATTCCAGTCCAACTCCCCTGTGGTGTGCTCGCTTCGGGGACGTCTTCAGCTAGATCAGGTTACCCCTTCTTTTTTAACTTAGTCAATTCACCGTTGCATGGTCAGATGATAAGCCACACCAGAAAGAAGCAACTGACTCTGTCTTACTCCCCAGGTGATTTCTTCTAGTTTATATACTTGCTGTCAGATGTTTTAATACTTTTTGGTAAATGTATGACATACTGGTTTTAAGTGAAGTGTAAACAAGGCCAAAAAATGTGGAATGTTTCTATGAAAACTAAAATTCTTGTAGTTACATCTTTTTATCCCATAATTTGTACATCGTACAATATTCATCATCCTACATAAGAACCTGTAATTATAACTCCCTTCACAATAATTCTTTTTTTAGCACCGGTACTAAATCATTTATCTCATTGTAAAGAAGACACGGTTACTCTCTGTGTTCCCATCCTGACTTTGAAGTATAGCTTCATCCAGACACTCGTTAATAGACTGGGAGTATACAGGACTCCTGTTCTGGGTCATAAAGGCACTCTGAAATCATCTTGTAGAGAAAACATCGACTAGAATAAGGCAGTTGCTTCCCCTATTCTGAGCAAAGACTCCTCTGAAGGTCTTTTTACAGTAATGGCTTATGAATTTTCTTTTTTCATCTTCCCACATTTTATACAGAAGTGTTGCCATACATTGTGCCCCCCTTTCAAACTGGAAGGGTTGATTTAGTTGGGTTTGAAAATTTGACACACTGCAGAGCTGCATCCCACTGTAACATTAAAAAAGAAAATTAACATTTTACATTTTTAAGGTCATGATGTTGAAAGAAACTCTGGTTGGTCTTTGTTCATTGGTTTTGTCATTTTACCCCAATATGGGGCACCTCAGGAATGATGATGCTCTCTGAATAAATCAGTCCATTTGACAAATTTTGGAGACTCACAGAGTTAAAACTACACGACAAAATGAAACCAAATCTTTGCCTTGGATAGTAACGGACAGAGAATGTCAGAATATCACCAAAAGAATCAGAAAACAGTTAAACAGGTGAAAAATATAGTGAATCTCTTAGTTCAAAATAACAGGAGAATGTTTTTCCTTATAACAAAAACAGTAAGTATACACACTGTATTTAAACTACAAGTACTTTACAAAGAGACAACTAAATTTGAACCTCATTATCTGTGCAAGTAAGGTAAAAGAGAAATGTATACAAAATCAAGTGAAATGGATTAAGAACTACTTAACTGGTAGATTACAAAAGTTATTGTATATGAGAAATAATCATCCACAAAGGATTTTTTTTTTTCCTCCCGGTGATGTCTTCAATTGATTGTTGCCTTGGTGAAGTAAATATCTTTAGGAGTATTTATAAAGAAAAGAATAAGTTTTCTGGATGCTGGTAGAAATTTGCAATGACAGCGTGTAGAATGTTAAATAATGACGGGACAAGCCGTTGATCTGGAATGTGGATTCCTTTGAATAACTGAAGCTTTAATGTAGCCAAATACAGGTTCAGACACCAGGAAATAGGAATGTAGGTCACACTTATGAGAAGAGCTGCTTTCTGGATTGCAGTGACATTGAGAGGGATTTAAGGGTCAAAATAGATGAAGAAATGAAGAGAGAAATGCTGTAACTAAAAGGGTGAGCATAATCCTGGGATATGGGAGCAAGGAAATATCAAATGGGAGAAAGAAGCCTGCCTCACTAATGGCATTCACTGAAATACCCTATTGCTGAAACTATTCTGCCTAGTTACAGTGCTTTCTTTTTAAAGGAAAACCTCAGAGAGTTGGCAAGAGTTTTACACGAAAGAATATTAAATAAACAAACCCTTCAAACTTATTTTACAGCACTCATGTGATCCTCCAAGTTGGTATAATCAATCAATCGATCGATCGATCAGTGTGACTCAGTCCTGGTCTACAGGAAGGTATGTGAGGAAGTGAATTTGAATTAATGAAAAAAAATGATCTTGAGGGACAAGTCTGAAACCAGCAAGTTGAGACATTGAGACATCCGTAGAGCTAACTGCCAGAAAAAGGGGTCTGGACACATGTGGAAAGTCTTCAGCTGATAGAAATTTCAGACAAGGCTGTTTGTTGTAGCCGTATAGTGTAGAGGCTTGAAACAGTCCGAGGTTTGGTTCTACAGCCTAGAATTTAGGTTAGTGGAATAAAATGGCCTGTATTGGCCTTAAAAAATTTATGAGGAGAATATATTTGAGCCTCCAGAATTTAGTCTCAGATGTTCCTCCCAGAGCATGAAAAATCTAGCAAGCAAAAAGCTGGTTCTTCCAGGAGCTCTCAGTGGACAGTGTTTTCATGTAAATTTAAAGTGGTAGAGCTGAAGTGTCTCATCATCTCTGATCCAAAACAATGGTATGTTGGTTTGTTGGAGAGAAACCCACTCAACCGATTAGAAAGGAAGATAACAGCAAATAGCTGTTAAGCTTTTGAAGTCAACTGCTGTCACCCTGCACTTACAGAAGGTGTATCTACAACTGCTGTATCATTCTGCTTCTGGTTATGAATCTTTCCCAGCCCACCACAGACTATTCTCTGTAGCGAATCTGGCTCTAGGTGTTGACATTTCGAAGGTAGTTTAAACAGAGCCTTTTGTGCCGGATTTTCATTAGAATGAGAACTGTTACTATAGGTTGAAGTAACCTGTATATGACAAAATCCTCTGACCAAAGGTATCTTTCTTCCATCCTCCTGCCATTAGAAATGAACTTGTCTGAACGCTCAAGGGATTGGTCTTCAGAAGTGATCACTAGCTAGAAGACATCCCAAACAAATGCTCCAAAACGTGATTCATTTTTTGGTTTTAGTTCTATAATTATACAGAACTAAAGTTCCAAAATTGTACTGTAGATTATGTTTGTGCCAAGAAGATCATAGTTATTTTTCTAATGTTTTTATTGTCTTTTTTTCTCATTTTACTCATGTGTCCTACTTGTCGCATATATAAGTTTGATCTGGGCACTGGTTTGATTGCCTGAATTGTAATGTGAAACCTTGTAACGTGGATCCTCTTGGATAATATTCTATACGGATTTTGGGGGGGACAATGAGTACATACAAAGAAAGCATCAGCTCATTTACTATATTGTGCACCATTTCCCCCTGTGCTTTTTGCACCTCCTACAAAATCATCAGAGATTGGTCAGTTTGAAAACTGCGAGTCTCTCTTTTGCTGTTTCTCCCTCAGATTTGCTGCACAGAAGTTAAAGAGAAAGTTTTACAGCAGTGTTTTAAAATTATCCGTATAGCTCTGTGTGGTGGTTTCAAACTCCCAGAACAAATTATCTTGTTTCTTTAGGAACAGTGAGCAAACTCCCAAAAGGCTGCGTAGTCTTCAATGACAGCTGGTAATGTAGAGATGTTCCCTTTTTGAATTTTTATGGTGGAGTAAATTAGTGCTTTTCCTTGCACAAAGACATAGATGTCATCTTCCCTAAACATTCAATGATTAATTTCTAACATACTTATCTCAAACGAATAAATGCTCATGTACTCACTGTCTGATAATAGGACCTATCACCTTTTACTTACTTGATTTTCACAGTTTCTGTACTGGGTCTGGCTGGGCTGGAGTTAGTTTTCCCGGAGCAGCCCTCACAGTGCTGTGGTTTGTATCAGTAGCTAGAAGGGTGCTGCTAACAGACCAGTGTTTTGGCTACTGCTGCGCAGTGCTCGCACAGCACCAAGGTGTCTCCGCACATTCCCATCCCTCTCCATTAGTCACTAGACTTTAGCTACCCCTACTTCCCGAAAGGACACACTGAACCCCTGAGATATAGTGCTGAGAAAAAGAGGCGCTGGCAGCTTCTCCCAAAAGGCAGCGAGGTATTTGTCATCACTTTACATCATTGGCCCGTGTGAAGGAGATGACAGTCCCCGTTTTGGATGAGCAGTCCAAATATGTTTATGATTTAGAACATGTAATTACACTGTTATCTTCCACGTGAAAAAATCAGACTTGGCCCACAACAGAAGGAAGCCTTTAACACTTAATGAAAGGGTGTGAAAGAACGTTCTTTTGTATAACAGAAGATAATACTTATGAACAGTCACTGCCTTTCCCAGTCTATAAAACCTGTAACTAATGTGCTAAAAATAGCTCTGTTGTGCAATTTATGCATGTAGCAATTATCATGAAGGAATTTGATTATATTCATTCATATTAATGGAGCAGTTTTCATTTATAGGTTTGTAAACATTTCAAACTCTATTACCTAGCAGCATTATTTCATTCCGTTGACAGAATATATTATCTTTTGTTTTATAGCCACAATGGAGTGCAGAAAGCGAAGAAGCCTATAGCAGACAAAAAATTCAGTCTTGATTATAAAACTGAGCTTGAACACAAAAAGTATAGAAGAAGGTTCTCCTCAAAGGTCACTGCAATGAATCCAAAATCTACTTGTCATCCTTAACCATCAGCTGAATCCACCCTTCTCAGAATGCTAGGAGTTCATCACCATGGAAACCACTTATCAAATTGGCAAAGTTAAGAATTTAAATTGTCTATTTGGAGAATTTATTTAATTGCAAATGGAGACCTTTAAAAACCTAGCTCACTACTGAAGATAGAGAAAATCTCCCATGGATGCTCAAAAATGTGAAATTATTATGTGTGAAAAGTGTAACTGAGAAGGATGAAGAGGGGAGAGGGAGGTCATTTTTCATGATGGGTCAAAAATGAAGTTTGTTTAAGTTCTGCAGCGGATTGAATTCCAGAGCATCAGCAAAAAGTGTCAAAGTGACTCAGAAGTGCTCAGGTCTGTAGCCTAAAATTTGAGATCCTTGCTGTGGAAGCACAGCTGCAATAAAATTAATCTTGTTACAATATTTCCTGACTTGTAGTAAGTTTAGCAAGGCATTTATGAAAACTTTTTAGTTGATAATGATTTCCCATTACCAATTTTTTCTCCCAAATATACATTAAAGTAAAAAAAAAAAAAGTAAAGGGAAAGAAACGGTAGTGGATTGTGTATGCTTGACTCTTTACTGATAACCTGGAATTAAAGAAAAAAAAAGTTAAAATCTACTGAATAAAGTACAGTAATTTGGTGCCAAACTCCAAAGCTTTCGTGACATAGAAAACGTGGCTTCAATAATAGCTAAGTGAAAGCTTATGCTTTTACATAAATTGAGTGCAAATTTCCAGAGAGAAGTATTTCTGAATGAAGTGATATTACCCTATTTTAGAGCACCATAAAATGCCCCGTGTTTCATATGTGTCTCGTTCATTTCAGTGGGAGCTCTGCCTGTGAAGTACTTCTCCCAAAACAACCAGCCTGCAAATACTTTCATAGTTCAGATTTTCGAGCATTCAGCACCATCAAAACAACCCAG
This sequence comes from Buceros rhinoceros silvestris, assembly GCF_000710305.1. NCBI lineage: Eukaryota > Metazoa > Chordata > Aves > Bucerotiformes > Bucerotidae > Buceros > Buceros rhinoceros. The sequence continues at coordinate 36,681 of NW_010405485.1, read as the reverse complement.
GAACTGGTTTGCAGAAGTAAAAAAACTAATTTTTCAGCTTCAGTAAGATTTAGATTTTCAAAACTCTATGAATGTGACATAACAATTTTGCAAGCCCAAGTACCCATACAATGGAATCAGGACAACTGAGTGGTTTTGGACCCCACTTGTCAGTGCTGATTTCTTTAAAAGGACTGTCCTTTGTTCTGACTTAGAACAGAACCGGTCCTGTTCAGCGGTGTCACTGTGCAGCTCAGGCTCTGCTCAGGGACAGCACTGTCTGAAGGTAATGGCAGGTTTGTGCAGACAGTGGCTGCTTCTAGCAACCAGGTGTTCCATCCCATAGACGTCATATTTGATGTAAAGCTGAGAGGACACAAGGGTCAAGCCTCTTCTTCAACGGCTGGTGTCTGAGGAGGACTCTGTCCACTCTGCCTTTGATCCCAGTCCGTGCA
>NW_010405485.1:27027-35927 GCF_000710305.1 Buceros rhinoceros silvestris | reverse complement strand
CACACAGGGGTCAAGCCTCTTCTTCAACGGCTGGTGTCTGAGGAGGACTCTGTCCACTCTGCCTTTGATCCCAGTCCGTGCATCCCTGAATCTGGTTCCAGAATCCAGCTCCTGCATCTGGTTCTTGTCTGCCACTGAGTCCAGTCTGGGACTTCCCCGATGTCTGCTCACAGCATCAGTGGTGACGGTGATGTGGTTGGCACCGGGGGGGTTGGGTTTGGTATTGATATTGTGTATATTTGTACATATTTCTTTTTATTATTATTGTTTCATTAAAGCGGTTTTAGTTTCTTTTCCAACCCACAAGTCTCTCCGCCTTACTCCTTTTCTTTTCCCCTTTGGGAAGGGAGAGGGTTTCATAGAGAGCATCTGCCATTCGTCTAGTGGCCAGCCCAGCCCTAACCCATGACACCTTTATTTCAGTTATTCTGTATTTAATTCTATTTTAATTGAATGTGCCCACAGGAACAGAAGATGCTGGCTTCCCCCTTTCTGTCTATGGTTTATTTCCATATTATTCAACATGACTGTGTTAATAGCTCCATTACAGAATCACAGAATCACAGAAACATTTGGTTGGAAGATAACTTTAAGATCATCAAGTCCAGCCATTCACCCTGCACTGCCAGGGTCCCTAAACCCTGTCCCTCAGCACCTCATCTACACGGCTTTTAAACCCCTGCAGGGATGGGGACTCCACCACCTCCCTGGGCAGCCTGTTCCAATGCCTGACAACCCTCTCTGTAAAGCAGTTCTTCCTGATATCTAACCTCATCTCCCCTGGCAAAACTTGAGGCCATTTCCTCATCCTGTCGCTTGTTCCTTAGGAGAAGAGACCAATCCACACCTCACTACAACCTCCTTTCAGGTAGATGTAGAGAGTGATGAGGTCTCCCCTGAGCCTCTTTTCTCCAGACTAAACACCCCCAGTTCCCTCAGCTGCTCCTCAGCACACTTGTGCTCCAGACCCTTCACCAGCTTCATTGCCCTTCTCTGGACCCACTCCAGCACCTCAATGTCCTTCTTGGAGTGAGGGGCCCAAAACTGAACCCAGGATTCGAGGTGTGGCCTCTCTAGTGCCCAGTACAGGGGGATGATAGCCACCCTGATCCTGCTGGCCACACTATTGCCTGTAGAAGCCAGGATGCTGTTGGCCTTCTTGGCCACCTGGGCACACTGCTGGCTCAAACTAAGCCACTGTAGGCCAACAACTCCAGGTCCTTTTACCCAGGCAGTTTCCAGTCACTCAGCTGTGCTGTTGCAAGTAACTGTTGCAGCCCAAGTGCAGGACCCAGCACTTGTTCATGTTGAACCTCGTACCATTGGCTTCAGCCCATCAATCCAGATGGATTGTCCAGATCCCTCTGCAGATGTACCTTCAAGTACATCGACATACCCACCTAACTTGGTGTCATTTGAGAACCTACTGATGGTGTACTCAATCCCCTCATCCAGATCACTGAGAAGCACCACTGGTGACCAGCCACCAACTGGATTTAGCTCCATTCTCCACACTCTTTGCACCCGGCCATCTAGACAGTTTTTTATCCAGTGAAGTACACACCTGTCCAAGCCCTGAGCAGCCAGTTTCTCCAGAAGAATGCTGTGGGAAACAGTGTCAAAAGCTTTACTAAAGTTGAGGTAGACAATATCCACACAGATTAAAGCAAAAGAAAAGACTTTCATAAGACATCATAATTTCAATATACATATCAGCTCATTTTATGAAATCATCATAACTAAGCTTAAGTATTACAGCTCATTTATAATTAGATTTTTTAATAAAACACTTTGGAGAATGTACTTCTGTGCAGTTGATCTCCAGTTATTCTTCATTTGCTTCTAAATGTTGGTCTTTCATGCCACAGGATAACATTTCTAATCTCTAATTCAGTGTCTTAAATTTTCAAGCACAGCAGAGAGACAGTTCTTGAAAAGATCTAAGTCTTCACAAAAACATCTTTAAAATAACATGTAGAGATGGTTGTGGGGTTTTTTCTCTCTTTGATTGAAGTTGGTGAACTAAATACCATTTTGCCACAACATACCACAAAGTTAAAATAAGTGTGTGGGACCTAATCGAGCAAATATCAGTGAACTGCTATCCTGCACTTGTCTTTTAACCCCATTGCATTCCCACTCGTTGCCTCTATTCTACTGTACCGTGATAACTATGCAACCATAAAGAGAAAAAGTATATTAAGAACAGTATATACACTGAACTGTTGTTCTAACTAAGGATTTTAGTTATTGAATTTCAGCTATCAGTCATTTTTTACCAAGATGGTTGGTGCCAAATACTTTGACAATACTCGTTCACTATTACTGTCATTCTACTTTATCTTTCAGGTTTAACACTTGCTTTATATTCAGTCTTGAGTCCATTTTTAATGTATGAGTGTTGTCATTTTTAATTGGATAATACCTGGACACTTGACTTTAGCTTTCTTATTCAACAATTTTTATTTAACTGTTGTAAAACTTGCAGTAATGGAGGTTTTCTTCTTCTGTGGAAAAGTAAGTGCTGCTCATGTAATGTTTCAGAACTTGTAGGTAAAGGGAAAACTGTCATTTGTTGATCATTAATCAAACAGAAACATGAAAGACATAAAAGAGAATAAAACAGCAGTGCGAGTGGATGGTTTATTCCGTGGTTTAAGGTCCTTAATCTAAATTCTTACAGTTATTGCTAACATCAAATATTAGGGATAAAGAGTAGTCACACACATTAGTAAAGGTACAACTAGTGCAAGAGAAACTGTTGACCACAAAGATTTCTGTTCCTGTAACTTATCAAGGTTTCAATCTCTAAGAAATCTATAACATATTATTCTCACTGTAGTTAAGACTTTCTGAAGCAGCTGGCAAAAATCTGGTGCTGAACAGTGTTTTCAGATGCATCATAATTCTGCAATACTGCCTTAAGGATTTTATGGCATAATTTCAGCATCTTCTGACAAATATTCAGATCTTTTTACTGCATTATTTTCAAATTAATCTGGAGGCTTCAAAACAAGATTGAAACGACCAAAGGGTCAGATATCGGTGCTGGATCTGGTTCTCTGAAAAACTAGGCAGAAGCAGGAACATCTGTAGCAGAGAGGAAGAAGAAGATCCAGACGGCAGGGCAAGGGAATGAGCTAGATGCCAGGACTCATATGAAGGTATGTGCTGAAGGGAGACAGAGAAGAACGGAACAGGCAAGAGATTATGTCTCCTGCATACAAATGCCACTCTCTTATATAGCTCTTCAAATACATGAAAAACACTCTTCAAAAGAGGTCAGCCTCTTAAACAGGCAACAGGTGCGTTCTTCTGCTGAAAGAAAACACTTAACAAGTGAGACATCGGATTGCTCTAGAGACACTTGCATGACATTGCTTGTTTAGGGAAGCAGTTGCTTTAGGTGTTAGAGAGCTCTTTTATGACGTCAGTTGACACGAAAGATGAGGCCATTAGACAGACTGTAAAGATGAGGTCTCTGAGGGGAGAAATACACAAAGCAGTGTGTTGTCAAATATATATATATAAACCTAGCTTTTCCCTTAGAAGCTTCATATTCATCCTGGATGATTCGTCCAGTGTTAATTGTGCAAATCTTCCTTTGTGTACGCATCCCATGCATCCACGGGGAAACTACCGCTTTGTGGAAAGTAAAACTTTTGTAGGGAAGGGGAAACAGTCAAAGCTCCTCCTGTGACATCTCTGCCCAGGTTCTAAAGGAAATTCCCTCTGACACTGGGAGAGAGTGAGAGAAAGGTTTCAAAAAATGCATATCCCCACCATTTACCAGTTTGTCTGGAGTTAGGTAGCAAAGGCAGAATATTGCCAAGCCAAGAGAAACATTGAAATATTCCTCCTTCTGATATACAAACCCTACTACTAAAAACAAGCCACAAAACCCTCTTTTAGGAGCTGCATTGCTGAGGAGCAGGAAGGGGAACATGTGATGGGTTGAGCATGGCCAGCAGCAGAGCTCTCATGCAGCCTCTCACCCACTCCCCTCACCTGTAAGATGTGCAGAAAATCAAAGGAAGATGAGATTGACCGTTTAATAGGTGAATGAAAAGTTGTGTGCTCAAGCAAAGCGAAATGAGGAACTTATTTGCTGCTACCCATTAGCAGGCTGATGTCCAGTCACCTCCAGGAAAGCAGGGCCTCAGCATGACAGCGATTACTTGGGAAAACAAATGCCGTGACCAGGAATGTCCTCCTTTCCCCCAGCTTTTATTGCTGAGTGTGATGTCACAAGGTATGGGGTATCCCTTCGGTTGGTTGGTGTGTAGCTGTCCTATCTGTGTCTTCTCCCAGCATCTTGACCATGTTCAGCCTACTTGCTGGGGGGTCAAAGTGGGAAAAAACTCAGTGCTGTGGAAGCACCATGCCATCTGATATAACAGCTCCATTCTGTACAAGGGAGAAAACCTTTCCTCATCCTGCTAAAAAAGTCTTGTAATGGAAACCTAATGGAGAAAAACAGAGATTTCTTGTCCCTTCACCCTTGGGATACTTTCTCCAGCAGCAAAGCTGCTCTGAGGAGTTTCTCACTGCCATGACAGGGAGGAACAGTGCAATTAAAAGGTGTCATTTCTTAACAGCTAAATGTTGTAACTGAAGAGAAGGAAGGAATTATTTTTTTCTATTGGACTCCACTTTAAAGAAAATATTTATATCTTGCATCCCTTCAAATATCACTCAGCGAAAGTAAACTAAATAGCTTTTTATTTTCCTCACACTGCCTTCTAACCTGGTTCTTAATTATCTGCAAATCACTGAAGTCACATGACTCTGTGTACTGATCTTTCATTAACTTTTCTTAAGTTTGCCAGTGTTTGACAATTGATCCCCTAACAATTACTCTGGCTTTCAGTGTAATTACCACTTTCAGCTTGCTCTTACAGGTACTTAGTATACCACTTAAATCTCCCAGGTGCACGGTTTTTTTGGAGTCATTCAGAAGGTCATTACTTAGGATCACATTTAATTATCCAATTATTTGTTCCCAAAAGAAGAGGACTAGGGATCAAGAAGTACAGCATGCGAATAATCCCTATTGAGTTTCCATTTTTCTACAACTTCACTATTTATTAGTAGGTCTTTCTCTAAGCCAGAAATTTACACAATAATTTTCAGAATAAAAAAAGCCTCTCTGGTGAACTCATAATCATTTCCGTTTACTTTTCCTTCCACAATAATTTGGGCCAAACTGGTGGGAGTAGAACTTAGATGTTTTCCAAGATGTCTTGTTGTTGCTGTTGTTTTCCTCCACAAAGGGCAAGAAATGGGCATTTTTGTCTGGGTGTGATCGGGATGGATCCCCAGAATTGAAGTTTTCATTCAGTCCAGTAGAATCTGGATATTACTTAAATCAGTTTTCTACTAAACCACATGCCACAAGAATAATTCTGCTTTGTGTATCCCAGTTTTGATAAGAAAAATGTTATTTATGGATCAGGTACTGAATAACTAAAAAAATAACATCCTGAAAGAAATGGAACAGGCATTTCTCCAATTAGAATTTATTTACCTTTTGGACAATAGTCATCTATATGTAATTGAAATAGTAAAGCAATGTACATGGAGGAGTGGAGAAGGGAAGAGAGGATCCCCAAGATATGACATGATTATCTGCTGGTGAGGTAAATTCTGCTAGTGATATGCTGCAGCAGGCTGCATTGATTCTGTGATTTAGAAGAGAGGTTTCTGTGATAAAGAAAAAGGATGGCTTCTCTCAGGTTCCCTTCAGTACTGTAGTACTATTTTTTTCCTTACAATTTACGTTTAACGGAAGTTAATAGAAGCTCTTAGAAAAGACAATGAACCCATTCAAAGATAGTTGAGCCTTTGTTTGCTGCATGATGTTTCTGAGGATGTGTGGTGGGTTGAACCTGGCTGGACAGTGGGTGCCCACCAAAGCCACTCTATCATGCCCCTCCTCTGCTGGATAGGGTAGAAAACATATAGTGAAAGTCTCATGGGTTGAGATAAGGACAGGGAGATCACTCAGCAATTACTATCACAGGCAAAACAGGCTCGGCTTGGGGAAATTATTTTGATTTATTACAAATCAAATCAAAGCAGGGTAAAGAGAAAAATAAAATCAAATCTTAAAATACCTTTGCCCCCACCCCTCTCTTCTTCCCAAACTCAACTTCAGTCCTGATTTCTCTAGCTCCTCCCCGCCAGCAGCACAGGGGGATGGGGAATGGGGGTTGTGGTCAGTTTATCACACGTCTCTGCCGCTCCTTCCTCCTCAGGGGGAGAACTTCTCACGGTCATCCCCTGCTCCAGCATGGGGTCCCTCCCACTAGAGACAGTCCTCCACAAATTGCTCCAGTGTGGTCTCTTCCATGGGGTGAGTCCTTTGGGAACAGTGTTAAGTACTTATATGAAGAGCGCTTATGGTTGAAATAATTATGTTAGATTTGTTGTCAAGAGAAGTAGAAGCATGCAAAGAGGTGGTCGATTCAGTAAGTTAAAAAATTATGTTTGCAGTAGCCTTCAGCATTCATCTGAGTACCATATGACAGTATTATTCCTCCCAATGAACTTGTGTGGAGACTGTGGCCAACAATCTAAGCATGTTTTTTTTCAGATTAGTTTTTATTTCAGAAAAAAATATTTTTAAAAAGGAAAGGCTTATCCACCCACTGATAAGTAAGGCACTGAGCATCTTACACCTCTCTCACATGCTATCTAAACAAAGACATCGAATACAACTGTACTATAAAGACATTCTAGAAAAAGCATTTCTTGGTAATATTTATATCTCAAAATTTTCTATACAAATGTTCATCATTGCAATTGCAAAAATTAAGGTATCTGCAAATGCATACTCAGCTGGGTATTGTGAATGAAGATATCCCCCAAACTCCTTTGTGCTAAATTAATAGATTTATTGAGTCATTTCATGGAATTCAAGCAAGTAAACATCTGATATTTGAAATTCTTAGAAAAATATTGTTTGATAAGTTTTATTATTGCACGTTTATTTTATCTGTGCCAAAAACACTGTGCAAGAGAGCATGTCAGTAAGGGAAACCTCCTAGGAAACAAAAATCTCCAATCCTTTGCTCCAAACAGAGTTTACATATTTCGTTAGAGTGATCAGAACATTCAGTTCATATGCGAACTTGAAGATTAGCCCTGAGTGCTGCAAAAGAGGGGCAAGGAAAAAATCGAGACTCCCTGTATCCTCTCAGAGACCAGATCTCTCCAGCTTTTCCATTCAAGACTGTTTCAGAAGGGCTCATAAGTGAACAATTTAATTTTAGTTTCCTCTGCTCTCTGTAATTCAATTCGAGCAGAATAATACTTTTCAATATCCGAGTATTTTTGATACCATCATCTTAACTGCAGTTGTACACCACTTTGTCCTTTCTTTTTCACTTTTCCAACGCTTCTTGTCTTATTTTATAGAGCTCTCTCCAGATCAGCTAGAAGAATATGTCTAAAGAATTATTATTGTTTTTGCTAGCATGAAAACTAAGGAAGACAATGGCCAAGAACAAATGAGTTCCTGTAATTCTTGCAATTCAGGTCACATTGCGTCCAGTGTAAAGACAACATACATACAGGAGTCCTCCAGAGATCTACTTCCCAACAATAAGTTACCTTTCTATAGCTAAACAAAACAATATACTTAATACCTGTGATGAAATGACAGGAAAATGTTGATATTCTTTTTATTTTTGAGTCAGCTGCATTGCATTTTGACATTCATCCTTCCTTTTATGCTACGCTTCCTATTTGTGCAATACGTATGTCTGGAGTGAAAGTAGAGAAGAGTGAGAAGGAAAAGAATAAAGAAGGTGTGAGACCACAGCAGCAGAAAAATTGTCTTCAAAAATGAACCACACACCTTCCTTTCTTGTTTTGGATTTTGTTGGGGTTTGTTTGGACTTTTTTCTTGACCGCTTTGTTACACAGGTTCTTTGGCAGTGAGTCTAGATTTCCTAGCAGTATGTAGTACTCTCTCTTTTTTCTGTCATCCCCTGTCTTAGCTATCTCTGTATACCGGCTATAATCAGAGCATGTCTTTCTGATGCTGGCGGATACCATTACCATTGAGAAACTATGTGAAGTATCATCAAGAGCCAGCAGACGTAAATCCCCACTGAGCTCAGGCTGGCTTTGATTTCCAGAAGTATTCCACTGACCTCCCTTTCACCAGCAACCAGTCTGTCAGATTTTCCCATTATATATACACTTTGAAGATGAAATAAATTTTTTAGATTTGAATGTAGAAAGATCAAACTGTACAACCAGCATTGCACCCAGTCCACATGCGAGTGAGACTGGAACTTAACATAAAACTGTAAGTCATCCTCTTGAAGTTGTGCAGAAACATCCAGCAGAAGTAATGAGGGTAGACTGCATCAATAGATATTTCCCTAAGAATTGACTTTGAAAAGAGGAAGATTGCCTTTCCTGTTCACTTTCTATTTAAAAGCTTTCCTGAGAGCAGCAGCAAGAAAGCATCACAGAAGTGAACAAGCAAGGACACAAGTTGCTGCTGCAGCTGCTGCAGGACCAGCAGTTTCAGAGGGAGTGGTAGAATGCAATCTGGTAGACGTCTAGACAAGTGCTAGCAGATAAATCCTCACCAAGGTTAGGTGGCTTGTGGGTTTCTAAGTATTTCCTTTCTTTGACATCTGAGTTTGCCTGCAAAGCTCTGAATCTGAGGAGGATTTAACAATGATTAAGGCAGAAATAAAAACCTTTTTCCCCTCCAGTCTCTAATGAAAATACAAACCAAGAAATTTGCAGCTTAAACAGCAATTAGTCTTTACCTACAGTTAAATTCTTTATTTGGAGATAAGGTGGGATTTTTTCAAACAGATTTAAATTCATTTTGATTAGCTTCTAACATATTAACCACAGAATAATTTGTGTTCAGC
>NW_010405485.1:25628-26945 GCF_000710305.1 Buceros rhinoceros silvestris | reverse complement strand
ACTTGAAATAACAGCCTGAGACAATTAGCTGAAGTGAGATATGAAAGAAAGCCAGTATCACTAACTTCGGGTATTTGCAATGAAAATGCCATACATAAATATTCTTACTGAAAAAAAGTAATTAGTAGGTACGTCTTCAACTGAGACCACAAATAAGTCCGGCTCTGGTGAAGAAATGATGAGAAAATGATTTCATATATGATCCCATTCCACTATTATGAGTTTACAGGTCCCAAAATAGCTCGGTAATAGAATTCGCTTAATGAACATGCGTATAATCACTCATAAGTATTTCTCACCTCTTATATAAGAAACTTTTATTTCTCTGACTCATTTAAGTGAATACAGAGGAATGAATAAACCTAGACATTAAAAGGTTTAGCAGCAGAAAAAGTCATATAGACATATAAAAAACCAAAATAGTTGATGGGCAGAGAAAGCTCCCTTTAGCGTGCCAGAAAAATACTTGTTGCCCTGTGGCCTAAGATTTTGCATTTAGATTTCTGATTTGGCATGAAGAGGCACAACGTTTCAATACTGCTTACATCAAAATCCAAACAGACAGTAGATATCCAAAGGCTTTTGGGAACGCTGTTTGTTTACGTTTGCTTTTCTCTCCACAAAACAAGGACTAAGGTACAATCAAAAAATCCATTCCTATTAGCCTCGTTACAGGAGGTTGTATAAGAAACTTGCAAAGGAAAAGTCGAAAAATTTTGACATCAGAAGGATGGTGCTCAAAGAGAGATTTGACATGCACATACAAAACGCCCTGAGTTTCTTCTGGAAGTTTATTGTTCAACACTGTGAAATCTTCGTATTATTCTTCAAACCCCACTTAAAAACACCTTGAACTTGGTGCTTCTTCCTTACCATGAATGTTTGTAAGAAGTTTTATACAACTGTAACACTTGCAAGTCCTCCCTAAATGCCCATTTCCAAAGATTATTATTATTATCATCACTATTTTTTTTAGATTTTTAAACACTAAATTATTATTTTAAACATCACGTTGCCTATCATGTTGCTCGCGTTATGTAGTTTGCAACAGTCTTTTTTGCCCTTGTCTTCCAAAAGAAAGTGTGACTTAATCTCTGCAGGAACACCCACATCTTGGCATAAAAGTGACAGCTACTCCATTTCACAAGCGCTTCGAGATGGAGCAGGGAGCAGCTCGGGGAAGGGAAGCCATCTCAGAAAGAGGTTAGCTGCAGTTTATCAATTTAAATGTCCAATTAGTAGTAAAAATCACAGATTAACTAACCTTGTGCAGCATAAAAATGACATGAGAAGTGTCAGCTTGTGAAACTCAGCAGG
>NW_010405485.1:0-25543 GCF_000710305.1 Buceros rhinoceros silvestris | reverse complement strand
CAGCAGGAACCAAACCTTTAAGATGTTTCTGATTTCTGCGTGGCAGTCCCAAGGGGATGAAAAATAATAATTTTACAATAACATATAATTCTGAAGAATGACAGAAGATTTCACGATTATACAAAATATATTCACAGAGTAAGAAAAAATTCTCTTTTACTTTGGGCTCAGGCTAGAAAGCCCAACAAAATAGCACAAGCCCTCCCCCAGGAGGTGAAAACACTGAGTAACGGTAATGGTTTAACTGCCCCGTGCCACTCGCTCTAACCACGCTGCCTTTTGAACCATGTCTATGATTTACGCCTAAAGCGAAGTTCTCCTTTAGCTGACACAATGTTATTCTGCGTGTCCCAGAACAAAGGCCTATGTTTGCATACGGTTTCACTCGTACTCTGCCTGTAATGCATATAAGTCAAATTCGGCTCTTTTGGCTCTTCACACTACTTTGTTTAACTTGAAATGCACAATGTGATACAAATAAGCACAGGAGGAATCGTTAAAAAAAACAGATTTGAAGTGTCTTCAACTAAAACTTGAAGAGAATTGTAGTGGACTCATAAAGTACTTTACAGTGATATTTAAAACACTTATTTTGCAGCTCTTTTTTTTTAAGAGAACTTTTTATAGACTAAAAATTTTGTAAATTATTCTTTTCAAGATATACATGCACATGTACACATTAAACCTTCATTCCAGATTGCTGCACTTTAAAGAGCGCTCTTTTAAAAAAAATTTTTAAATGTTGCAGAAAAGAAACAGACTTTTCTTGGGGTTTTTTCCCCCCTTTTTATCAATTTGGATAAGTTACTTAGCATGTTACTGAACTGAGAACTTACATCTATTCTGGGAAGTGCCAGATTGCCCATAAATTATAAACTCCCCAAAAAGTAAGTGATTTATTATGTAAGTATTCATTTTGTCATTGCATCCTTTACTGAAAGGACTTGATAAGCAAACCAGGTTAACGCGACAATCATACTACTAATCATGTACAACATGTCTTGATTACTGACATTATCATTACCACTAATTTTAGGTTCAGCTGATGTTCAGAGTTGCTACAGCAGATTGGTCTCCAAATGTACTTCGCTAACCGTATTCCTTTCGTTTCCCCTCCCCACATTCATAGGGGTGCTCTAAGACTGAACGTGTCCTTAGTAAGTGGGTAGTAGATGACAAAAAGCCCGTGAAGGAATGACATGGTGGGACCAGTCCTAACAACGTGAGTATTTTTGGCATGAATCGGTGATGTACTAGCTTCCAGTTTTACATGAACCACTTGGATTCTGTAAGGTAAGCGTGATGCGAAATCCATTTCAGGTATTTCATCTTGACCGTAGGGCTCTAAAATGCGAGCTCTGTGGCAGCGTACGTGTCTGATAGCACACATTCCTGTTCAGGGCATGGAGAATGCGACTGCATGAAAGACGTAAGGCGTGCTGTTGGTCTTGGTTCTTTGTTTGGTTAACTGTTCTATCATCTGAAAATTTGTCTACCACACCAGCCGCTGACGTTGGCTGGAGAGAACAGGCTTCATGTTGATGTAGCTCTTCAGTCCACAACCATGATCCTTTTTCTGCACGGAAAATTGAATTCTTAATAACCAAAGTGAATACATATTTTCTAGCCACATTAACTGTTTCAGGACATCAGGCAGAACAAAATAATGAGTCACAAGTTCTCCCCTGAAACAAAAGCACGCTGAAGCAAACCAGATTTCTGGAAGAAATGGGTATTGCGGTTATAGCTGTTCCGAACTTCGCAGCAGAAACGGGGGTAAATACTATATATTATAGACGAAGCCCTGCCAACAGCTGTTATTAAGGTTCTGTTCGGAATTGTATTGCAAATTGAAAACGTTTTCAGTTACTCAGTAGTGTTTGAAGCACTCATTCATCAGCCTACTCCTTTTTTCAGGCAGAACTTAGCCAAAATCTGCTGCTGTGGAAGTGTCCTCAGGAAAACCTCCTCAAGGAGGGATTTCACTTTCCTCTTACAAAAACGCACTTTTTAAAAACCTCGGCACAACAATGAGAAAGGTGACTGAATTTTCAAGCAAATATTTTAAAATTGGCTTTCACCACGGATATTCCATTTCAGCTTGGCCGGGTTTAGGAGGTTCAAGTATGTTTTGTGCATCTTAATTGAGTGAATTCGCTAACATGAAATGAGAAAATTTACTCTTGGGATTGGGAACACAAAAGAAAAATGAAGCTTCATAAACTTCTCTCACAGTCTTCTTCAAAAGTGTAACATTATTTTGTAAGGCCTCAATTCAGGAAAGCAAAGAAACACGTTTGGATGTTGTGCCGTGCTGAAGTCAAAGGCAGCAACAAATACAAATCAAATCAGAAGCCCTTGAAAATACGTCCTTTTTCTTTATTGCTCACCAGAAATAGATTGCTCACCGCCTATATATGACAAGGTGGGTAACTACAAATGTATTTAGTCTGATTATTTACAAAGCCTGTAAAGAATAGGACAACTGTTGACAGGATTAATCCAGTTCAAAACAAACTCCAGCAGCAAGAAGCAATAAATCAAAGACAGGCGTAACATTGCCTAATTCCTTCGAACTGGCACCATTTTATTTGCAGCATGATTTGTGGACTTTTTACAGATAATTGTAAAATATCTAATAACCATACACATACATTATTGCTATACCTAAAACATTGGTTGTCTTTCGGACTCAATAATGACCTTTGTTACCATAATTGGTAATTCCAAGACATTTCTACACACTGCTATAAAATAACTGGTAAGATTTAGCGTGTCTGCCTGCACAATTGTTTCACAGATGTAAGGCCCAGCGTCCCTACCACTTATTCTGACAGAAAGAATCTGTGCTCACTGACTTAGGTAAAATTACAACTAATTGTCTTTGGCATCTGCGTAACTAAAATTTGTTTCTATTTTTAAAAATGTATTGTTTGCCTCTGCCAGCTCTGCTGTCTGGGCTACAAAGTGCATTCTTCCTCTGCAAAAACATGCAATTTCTGGTTTGCTAGTGAAATTAATTAAAATCATATGTTTCATTTAATGTAAGGTTTGGTATTTTCGGTATGCACAAAGCTACAAATGTGTTTCTGGGAAAACAGACTTGTTTTTTCTTAATCTATCAAATTTTGTGCTTCTAATTAATGTTTAATTTACAAAACTACTCATGCACTTTTAATTTACAGTTCTTGTAAGGCCAAATTGTTCAAAGATAAAAAATGTACATATTTTCTTATTCTATTCTTGCATCACTTGATTTTGTTTTGAATTTCTTGTAATATTATTTTCAGCACCATACCACTGTGAAAAACATATGACAATATACTGAAGTTATATGGAAAACAATTATTTTTAGAATGTTGTTTGAATAAAAATGAATTACTTGTGAAAATAAGTAAATTGTGATTATTATTCCTGTGGAAAAAAACATTTATCTTTTCTAAATAGTGGCATTTTAAATACTGAAATTTCGTTTTTTTAATGTTATGGGATGTAACTGAGAAACAGACAGGGCAGGTTTTGAAGTAGAAGAGCAAATAATTTGGAATTTCTACAGAATATCAGATATTGCTGAGGTAAAAAATACCACATAACATTTTACTAATAATGCCTTATGACAGAGTGCATGTCAAAAAATAGAATTAAACATAACGACCATCTCAAAGGGAAAGTTGCCTTTCTGCATGCTATCAACGGCGTGATGCCTTCCAGAAGCAAATAACTTTCACCTAAAAATAGCTATATTGAGTGATATTAATATGATAATATAACCAGGTACATTTTCTTTCTAAGGAAAAGTAAAAAAAAGTAAATATTCAACCACCTGTGCAAATATAAATATTTTTATCCTTCTGGGTATATTCAATGTTAGAATAGCACAAATTCCAAACAACTCTGCATTTGCAGAGTGCAGTATATTTCTGCATTCAGTAAAAGCTTTGTCCTAGCATAGAAATGAATTTATATCTTACTGTTACAATTTTTGTTAGAAAAAGGAATAACTTGCAGTGTGGAATGAAAATTAATTTGCACCTTAGCAGAAGTGAAGACAAAATTACCCATCTGCCAGGTAAGAAATTGCTTTAAAATAGAACTTTAAAACAGAATGGAATGTGTTAGCTTTCCTTAAAATTGAATTTACACCTTGATTTTGTGGGGGAGTGTAGGCAATGAGGTCGCTCAGCCTACATCTTCAGGGCCCCTAGGCAAATCTTCATCATCCACCGGGAGTCTTGCCATGCATGTGATAACGGGAGTTTGCAATCAGAGTTTATTTACACGAGCATCTACGCCCATCACAGATACAGGTGTTATATCTTCTGTTTGCAGAAGGTTCCTTTGCTACAAATTGTTCACAGCTTTGATAATTCTGTCATGCTTTTAAATATGTATTGGTACTGGTTGTTCAAAGGAATCTTGTAAAAAATGGAAAATTTTGTATGAAAGATGGACATGAAGTAACTATAACAAAGGCTTCATCAACTCACTCAGTGTTCATCTCTCAAGCTGTGTCTGCAAGATCAGAAATGCTCTATCTCAAAGGCAAAAATAAGCATTACCTGCTTTAACATAGAAGTCTTTTGATAAATTTTAGTGACCTATGAGTCACTAAATACCGAGGGTATCTCTATCTTCTCAGTTACTGTCCTTTCGAAATCAGTAGTCAGCCCCAAAAGTCTCTTGCTATGACTATCTCATCAACCCAATCTCAACATCTCTCCAGCTTACTGCTGATTTGGTCCTTGTAAGTGTGGTTCCTCGTGTCCACACCACAATTGTCAACCACAGTTGTCTCCAGGGAGTTCACATTTCTGAGTAGTACAACAGCTCCTTGGCACTGCCTAAGTTTAGACTTGTGGACTTGCTTTAATAAGGGTTATCTTTTAAACAGTGTTCAGAAACTTCAAGCTGGCGAGATTCCCCGTTCTGTTCAGGAAACCTGGGATATCCACAACAGCTTTCAGACTGGGCTGCCCTAGACCTGTAGACATGCACATCCTAGGCTAACGCTCTGACACACAAGCTAGCAGAGCATCAGTCAGCTTTATGTCACAACCTTGCCTGTATTCTGATCTGAAGAGTGTTGCAACAGAGAAATATCCTTTATGCAAGAGCGTTTCTGACCTGAGAAAGACCTGAGAGACTTGTGAAAGGGCAGCAGATCCTCACAAAGACAAAGCCAGGCACAGAGCCTGCAGGTAAATCAGAACACGTGCCACAGACAGAAGCTCTCCCCACACTTCTGGAGACCTCACGTTTGATGTCCGCCTTAGCAACAATGAACACCAAACACTTTACTAGTCCCAGTGGTGAGAGTCAGAATGAATGGGCAATACAAGTAAGTCAAAGTACCACAGTTTGAGCTGAGTATATTATTTAACGGACATTCTACCGTGTTCATTTTAAACTTCTTTAATAGTGTTCAAATCTGCTTTTTTTTTATATATATAAGAAGCTAAGAAGAAGGGAGCTGAAGGTTTCTTTGCCCAGATGGCTAGACTTTGAACCAGCCAGATGGGAGACAGCAAATCCTGCCTGGATTTCTGGCACATTTCTGGGGTCTGCAGGCTGGGGAAAGCTGTGCCAGACAGGCTGTGCTCCCCCATCATGTTTCTCCAGGGCAAGAAGCCATCTTGCCTTTTCTAGGTTCAATGCAAAATTCAAGGATTTCAGGAATCCCCGTACTAACCAGAATTCAGCTGTCGCTTTCAGAGTCTGAATCCCTACAGGAAGCCAAGGACTTGGGACGGGTTCCCAAGGCTCTTGATTCTTAGGTAACTCTGCCTTTTGGAAAACTTGAGTGCTTTGAAGATCCCAGTGGCTTTCCTAGAGAGGCTGTCCTGCAGTCAATGGCCATGATGGTACCACTCAGCATCTGCAAGGACCTTGTAAAAAGAATTTGCCTCTGAAATAGCTATTTGCATCTTCAATCTCTGCCTCAATGTATTCTAATTGGCCATGCTACTCACCGGCATATTTCAGCTTTGCCTTTGACTCGATGAGCATAAACCCTCATGATTATGGGGAAACATATTTGTCTAATGTGGAATCCAAAAGGAAGAGGTGTTGTATAGCTGCTGTTGCACTCTTACACTATGAATAAAGTGGCATCCCTCCTTCATGAAAAGAGCTATTACTCCTATGAGACCCAAGAACCATCAAATGTTTAATTCTTTTCAATATGAAAAATATTTTTTTCACAATGAATATATTCATATGCACAGACATATAGAGCAAAGCCATATATATAGTGAGAACGGCAGAGGGAGAGAGAATATCTGTCACAAGACAATTGTTGTATATGTTACAAAATTACACAAGATCTCATCGAGCTACACTGGCAGAATTCACCAATTAAACCAAACATCTCTACGAAAAAAAAAATTGGAAAAGAGACGGGGGAGAGAAACATCATATATTGGGGGTTGGAGAGTGTTCTTTTGTATTGTCAGGTGTTGTTTTTAGAGAATAATTAAGGAAAATTAAGGCATAATCCACTGCTGAATAGGAACAGGCTAAACCAGTTACAGAAAGGTAAGGTGTGGCTTACATTTGCAAATGCAGCCCAGTTCCTCCAGCATTTTGAAATGTGTGCCTGACAGGTGGTCGCTCAGGGGTAAGACTTTCGAGGCTCACAGTGAAGAGCCTTTTCATCTAGAGCACGGGAGAGCTAAAAAGCATGAGAAGATGCCTCAAACTCTTCATCAGTAATTGCTCTGTGCAACAACATTATTCACCACTTCACTCCTGATGTGAGAAAGATGCTGTCAGAGCCCCATGGAGGCTACGGAGGCTCCCCACGGTTCCATCAGGCAGGGCCTTGGCCAGGGACCATCCCACCACCCCAGCCAGCAGCAGGGCAGCTGGGAGGCACCGGGTCAGCACCAACCTGGGCACTGGCCAACTCCCTGGGGGCAGGAACAGGCCCAGGTCAAGAAGAGAGGTGGGTCCATGAGTAGGGTCAGATGGGTAGCACCCATGGCCAAGCAGGACAGGGCTCTGTGGGGCTGGGGCCAGCCCTGCTGCCCCAGGGCTGATGGCCCTGGGGGTCTGAAAAGGGGTCCTGGGCCATGAGCAGGTTGGGGTAGCACCAGGGTTGGGCTGGCCCAGGCTGGGCTAGTGGTGCCTCAGGGCCATGGCGCTCACCGTGGCAGTAAGGAGGTTAAAGAATATACCATTACGGTGGCAGCGTTGAAGAACAGATAATGAAAGCAGGCTCAATGTTTTGCTCACGAGGTTTACTTAACAATGTTAACTGTCTTACCATTGACATGATTTTTTTGTAAAATGAAGTGATTAATTCACTAAGAACTGAGATGCTATAAAATTAATGTAAATAATATCCAAAAACATAGACTTCCCACTTTATGAGTGACAAAAGTTATTAAAAATGTTGTTAAAATTTAGCAGTTTCCTATTGCATATCATTAATTCTGACAAAATAAAAATGCCAGATAAGTCTTGTTTTGTGATTTGATCTTGTTTTCAAATGAAACATTATTATAAATATTGAATGATTTGATACAGAATTTATTATTAATAATAAAAACAACAAGGTATTATTTTTCCTGGTAAAAACTGAAAAATTCTGAAACAAAATAGTTTCAAATGACTTTGTTTCTTCTAAGTGTAGTGGCAAGAATTCTGTCAACATACACAGAACATCATATAACAACGTAAGTATTTGTAATATATATATATGTACAATAGAAAAACAATATTTTACTTTAAAATACTGAAATAGATATTCAAGATATATTAACAAATGTGTGTAAGTTACCGTTTTGAATATAGCAATATAAATTTTGATTCCCATGTTTACACTCCACATATTTTCAACTGGGAAATTTCAACTTTCTACAGAAAATCGTCATTCCAAATTTCTGCATTATGCTGCAATCCAGTATTCTCTGCACTAGCAGTCAACAAGGCTCTAAAATATTGCTGAGGATAACTCATATGATGCCATGAATGCAGGAGGAATGATATAAGGCTGTTTTCTAAGTGATTGGAAAGGTCTTCCCTTAGAAACAGGAAATTCAGCCGTAAAGCACACCTAGTTGTTTGACATAGGCATTGGGTACACGGTCCAACCTCAGACCTGCGCCTTCAGGTTTCTGTCATGAGTTGCAACATTGCAAAAAGTCTTTTTTTTCCTATATATGGCTATTGAAACGCCTTACAAGACAGCAGGCTCCAGAAGTACCTAGGCTTCATGTGTAGTTCGACCTTTTCATGAAATGTTGCTGCTACGCTTTTAATCTGCTGATTCTGGTGCTTGTGCTGCTTAAATGAATCAGCCTGTTCCTTCTCTCTCCCCCTTCCTTCCACTTTTTACCAATTCAATATAATAATACATAATAGTACATACATTACACAATAACATGTGATAACACTAGTAAAACACATAATCCAGAGAGTAGCAAAGCACTGTGGAACATAGACTGTAGATGCCTGTAGGTGAACATCATTTATAAGTAATTACCAACACAGTGTATCGTCAGGTCTTAAAGAATTTGATGTTCATTTGCCTTCTGAAAACATAAGACTGCTATAGTAGTTCAGCAAACAATTGTATAAGACCACAAGACCCCAGCTGAGCCTCAGAAAATTCTAAAGGTGGTTTCAGCAAACGTAATTGTTCTTCTGCAGATCAGGCGTGGAGAGTGAGGGCTTCACAGGAAATCTGCCTGTGCACCTTTACTGTCAGAGAAGATCAGATGGAGGAGAGAAAGTGAGAGACACAGCAAGGTCTGGAGCAGAGATCACCCTCAGGAAGAAGACCGTTTCCCCACGCTAACGGTATTATCTGTTATGGGCTCTGAATTAGTTTTTGTGAATCGTCCTTACCTGTCACCAGGACAACACAAATAGCAGCCCGATCCAGAAACCTGCTAATCACCCTGGGGAAAAGAAGAAAGAAGTCTTTCCACGGGTTGCTGCACTGAGACATAATGTTTATTGATAGGCCAAATCTCTCCTTAAATAGTTCAAGCAAGTTTGAAGAAAAAATAAAAAAGGTGATTTGAGAGTAATTACTGTGAGATAATTAAGATGGTAACTATAAAATCATAGAGGAGATATAAAAATAGATCAAAACTGTGAATTCTTAATGCGGTTTTGCAATAACCTCGGTTTTAGATGCCTGTTGTTTAAGCGTGGTGAGGATTAGAGCTTTAACCACAGCATTTCTTCAGAGTTTTACGGGTTACCGTCCATCCCAAAGTGGCCAATTAGTACTAGGGGATGAAATAGATGTTTCAGATGCCAAAAACTGGGGCAATAGGAAAAAGAAGTCCTGAGAAGTAGAAATAAAAAACAGAAAGGAAGAAAAGGGGAAAAAAATTGGTGACGGAAAGAAAGAGGAACAGCAGTGAAGCATCTAAAGAAATAGAAGCAGCTCTTAATAGGGGAAAGGCAGAGAAAAGCAAGGGGTCAGGAGAAAAAAAATTGGATACTTGCACGCTCTTTGTCCCTCTTCCCTATATATTATGTTTCTGTAAATTGCTCACAACCAGTTTGGTTTCTCCTCTCTCGAAAACTGTTTAGATTTGAACTTAAAACCTCAAATCAGAATGAAAAATAGTTTAAAAACGTTATTTAGAAGTATAAGCAAGTATTTGAATGATTATAAGCTATATAGCAACTCACTTATAACTTTGAAAAAATAAAATATTTTCAGTGAAACAATACCGTAACATCCAGCATCCACATTTTATATGGCAAATTATGAAAACATTTTATTTCAGGAAGGCTGAAACATATTGTTTTCTCCTCTTGTTTCAGCTGAGATGACAAAATAAAAACAAAATATTTGCTAATTTTCACTTTGGAAAAGGAAGTGCCCATGAAATATTTTATTTTATTCAATCAGTATTTTGTAATGGAAAAGACGTTTCATCTGAATGTTGCTGAGCAGACTTCATGCTGTGTGAAAGAGGGGATGCAGACATACTCTTGATTTTAAGTGGCTTGTATTCAAAGGGTAAAATGATCATTGTGGCTATAGTCTGCCATAGGACTCTCCTCGACAGGCACCTTGGTCAGGGGCATGAAAAATGATGTGCGTTTAGACTGATATTAGCATCTCGGTTTAAAGGTCGTGTTACACTTGTGGTCTTGGAGTCACAGTCTGCAGATTCTTAGCTGCTGCTGAACATCATTTGAGGTCTCTTCAATAAACAGCTAAGAATACATCTGCAGTTAATAGGTTTACATCTATTTTATAAGAATCTCACCAGCATTAAAAAACACTCAGGAAATCACAGTCTGAAAACAGCTGAGAACCCATTATCCATCTTATGTCTCACTGAGATGTCTTTCATTGACAAGCATGGGACAGCAGCACACACAGAGCACTTCTGTGTTACATACAATAATATTCCACAGAGGAGGTTTTTTCCCAAGTAGTTTTATACCACAAGGTAAAAAGTTCACACCATCATGGTCCTCTATACATAGATAAGTTCGCAAGTCAAATAAACCAGCTAAAAAGTATATTTTAAAGTCCCCCAACATAAGACAAAAATTGGGACATTCCTGGTATACTGAAATACCAAAACACACTCTTGGTGACTGAACTAACTTCATTCTTGCTGTCTGGAATTTCTTGCTTTTATGGAGCAGAGAATAATCTGAGTTATAATTGAAATAGAGGAAAATAGGAGATATAAATAACAGATACAATAAAACTCAAGACTGCCAACAGCAAGCAGAACATTATATTCCTGTATACACCTCCATTAAGACAACCAATGTGCCAGAAATGATTGCTGTTTATGGAGTTACATCCTGACTCAGATGAAAATTTTCGTAAATGAGACTACACAAGTATTGACTAAAAAAAGGCTACTCACATGAATCAGCAGAGTATGATTTGTCCCACTGCACAGCTAGCAGAAAATTCACCCCTCAGAAAAAAAATTGCTGACAACTTCAACTTCTTATTGAAAACTCTGCTAATTATCTACACAGTATTATCTCTTCTGTCTTTCTTTTATCTTTTTGTCTGGCCTGCAGGAACTGGTGATTTTTAATTTGGGGGGTGGGGGGTGGGAAAGGCTATCTCTCTATTCTTTGTACTGCATAGCATTAACAGGCTTTACAGTTAATCTATATTTAATTTTCTAAAGGTGTTAGACCAGTGTTTAGATGAAAAGCATATTGTGCACTAGTACTTACTAACTACGTAGAGGAGGCAGCAGTGACTGAGCTTCTTGGCCTGTGTCTATCCAAAAATCATATATCCTTCATTACATGGCAGCTCTGGGAAGCTACTGTCCTAAATTCACGGAGAGCAGATTGTACGGCCTTTCTAAGTCTAGATTAAACGTAAGCAGTCATCAAGATTTTTGATAAGGCAAACCATCGAATCTCGTCTCATCTACTGCTTGCCCTGTATTAAATCAGATCTTGGCTACTGTCCTAGATCAATAGCAGAAGTCCCATATGGCTTTCTGATTCTATGTTCAGAAATTTAGTAGCCCGTACTGGAATTCAGCTGACTTTTACTGAATCTGATCATATTTTTCCCTTCTATCAGTATTCTACCCATCTTTTCCTTGTGCTCTGCCCACACAACCTGTTAATCCATCTGGTCTGTTCCTGTGTCTGTTGCCTCCATCCCATGCTTTACTTGCCTAGCATCCAGTAGCTCTTTATCTGTGAATGAAGCCTGTTGCCTTCATCCTGCCAAGCCTGCAAACCCCTACCCTAACTTGTTCTCCTTCTTACCATAATCCTCTAGTGAAGATGGGTCAGTAAGTGTGAGTTAGCTAACATCCTGATACTCACCCATGCCATCGCCTCTGTGATGCTGAAACAAAACCACCCTTCACAGATTCTCCACATTTTTCTGCTAGACCCCACAAGACACCTATATGCTCCCTTACTGCCTATCATCTCCTTCATTTTTAGAAGAGAGCAACTCTTTGCCAACTCCTTTCCTCAAGCCTAAAGCTGCAGGTACTCCCCCAGTCTCTTCACACCAGATTGTCTATATGCACCATGCCTTTCCTCTGTCCCCTGTCCCAGGCCCCCCTGTTCCCTTTCACCTATCCTTATTCATTTTCCCAACAGATTTCCACTCCCCTAAGGATTTCCCAGAAACATGTATCCCTGTGCCACAGTTGCCTAGTACGTCCTGTCTTCTCTACGCATCACACAGCCCCATTTTTTTTCACTTATAGCAGGACTCCTTGGGTTTTCTAATTCCTTTTACTCTGTTCCCATCACAACATCACAGAATTGCTGGCTGTTGAGGTCACAAGGCATCTCTGGACATCTAGTCCAACCCCTCTTCCCAAAGCAGATTCAGCTACAGTAGGTTGCTCAGGGCCCATATCCAATCAGGTGGATGGGAATGGAGGTGCCACAGCCTCTCTGGGAAGCATGTCACAGTGTTCAATCACCTTTACAGTAAAAATTGGTTTTTCTTATATATAAAAGTAATGTCTTGTATAGCAAACTGTGTCCACTGACTTTTGTCCCATCACTGGTTACCACCTAGAAAAGTCTGTCTCCATCACCTTTATGTATGTGTGTCCCACGACCCCACAGGTATTTACACATATTATTAAGAAAGACCCTTCTCCAGCCTGAACAGTTCCAACCTCTTCTCATATGTGAAGTTCTCCAATTAAATCAACGTCATGGCTCTTCACTGGATCTTCTCAAGTGCTTCTATGTCTCCCTTCACAGAATCACACAATCACAGAATCATTTACGTTGAAAGACACCTTGAAATCACCTGATCTGACCTCTAGCTTTACCCCGCCGCCCGAGTGGGATCACCCAAAGCAGGCGTGGCCTCACTAGAGCTGAGTAGAGTGTAAGGATATCTTCCCTTGACCTGCTGGCAATGCCTTTCCTAGTGCAGCCCAAGATGGCGGCTGTCGTTGCTACAAGCACACACTGGTGGCTTGAGTTCAACTTGCCCATCAGGATTCCCAGACCTTTTTGTCTAGCCAGCCAGCCCTCAGCATCTACCAGTGCATGGCGTTACTCCTCCCCACATCAGAGATTCTCATTTAACCTCCATGTCTGTTTGTGCCACCTTGTCTTCTAGTATTAAAAGAAAGCAGTAAAGCTTATTGTAAGACTTTAATCTGTGAGTAGAGGTAAGCAGAGAGAGGTATGCTGGAAAGTATCATCTCCTTGCTACATCTGGAGGTCACCAGGCACTACAGTAGCTGAGCTAAGAAGACAAGAGAAGCTCTGTGATTCCCTCCTGGTTTTCCAAGAGTTCTTTCAGGTTGTGGTCGTTGATGTCAATGTCTGGCTGTAATGTTGCAATTGCTAAAAATTTGCAAATATGACAGAATTGCCAAGAGAGATCACAAGGTACTTTCAGGTCTTGTGCGACAGACTGTCTTTAGCTGGTGAGGTGCCTTTCTGACACAGTAATTCCACTAATACTTTCACTGCAGAGCCACTTGGGACCAGGCGACAATAGTATTATTTTCTTGGCAAGCGGCCAGAAGAACAATTCAAAACAATGTATTAGAAATCCTGTGTGGAGACAAGACAGAGGTCACTGAACTGCAAAGTAACTGTCCTGCTTCTAAATACATTTGCATGTTTCCATCGTCTATACTTGTTTTCTGAAAGGGAGTTTGTAATTTTTTAATTACTTTGACTTTGTTCCATTTGCCAATAATAACCATAATACCATCTATCAGACATCTATGCTGAAAAAAACACCCAAACCCACAAAAAGAACCATATGTTCCTCATTTTCTAGCTGTTATCTCAACATTTGGAGCTTTTGCAGGGCTGAACTCCAAGCGTGGGAACATCACCTTCCTCCTTTCCAATGGATTTCATGTGTGTCTAGACAATAGCTTGCTTTCAAGTCTAACTTCTCCTCATTGACTATTCTTTTTGTGTGTTTCCAGCTGATCAAGCACCAAAAATCAAAAGAAAACTGGAAAGCTTATGACCATCAAGAGTGAAATCAGTCACAGATAAAACATATATGTGTGTGTACAAGTGCTTCTAAAACGCTGGAAGAAATAATGAGTTTGATGTGGACTGAGTAAAATTTTTAATACCTCTAGCGATGATGCCACTTGTGGTGTATTTGCAAGATGGCAACCCCATACACTCCACAAGTGCAATACACTAACAAATCAAACTACCAGCAGTATTTAAGAGTATATCAGTATATGTAAAAGAGCATGCAAATGCTTAATGTAACCTCTCACATTTTTCAATTTATTTCATTTAGAGCCTCATTCAATGCTATAAAATATGGCAGAGCTTCTTGAGCCCCTAGTTGGCATTGACCTACATAGATAGTTACTTACGATAGCATCACAGAATGTTAGGGGTTGGAAGAGACCTTAAAAGATCCTGCAGTTCATTCCCCTGCAGTGAGCAGGGACAACTTCATCTAGAGCAGGTTGCTCAGAGTCCCAAGGTCCAACCAGACCTGGAATGGTGCCAGGGATGGGCCTTCTACCCTTTCTGTCAGACTATTGAAAGTCACTCTTTTCCATCAGAAATAGTTTATTCTACATGAGTAGACCTTCAGCAATCATCTTTTAGATACACCAGGAGTTCAGTGTGTCTGTTCTCTGTGTGTTCCACAACATAACTTCCATTCCTTGACGGATGTTTTGTATCTCAGTTCGTACTTAGCAGCTGCAAGGGTCACAAGTTGAGCTGCAGAGACATGATTCCAGATAATTCTTCCTCCAGCAGCTCTCTTCTCTTGCAGCTTTCCCTTTTGGAAAAACCACAAAAGAGGATCATTACAGTGTGAAAGTTGTGGTTAACACCCGTACCTGTCAAAAGATTAGGTTTCTGCACAGACAGTATTGCATTAAAAGCAAGAACTTCCTTTCTGTGCTAAAATAGAAGAAAAAGGTGATCTTGAAACAAGACACAGACACAAACTCACTGTCCAAAATTAAATTCCACACATAATTAGAAAGGCTGTGGAATTGGTCAGTCGCTCTGTTGAGAGCTGGCTTTAAGTGAAACAACCAAGAAAGGTCAGAAGCCAGAGAGGGAGCACAAAAGGCCACACGCATACATGGGAGCAGTGACCTTGAGAATAATGAGACAAAACCCTGGAAAAAAGTTTAAAGAAAACCTTTAGGTCAGGGTCTGAAATACCATCAGCACTGCAGGCAAGAAAAGTGTCACCAGCTGTGGAATTCTCTTGTGTTTAAGGAAGAAGGACTTCTGTACGTTCTTTGTAAATATGCAGAGTTACATTAGGACTCACGGCTCTGTTATCTAGATGGGTCCCCCCTGGCAGCTAGTCAACTTCTTGAGTCAAAGAAACTCTGAGGTCACAATTAAACTTAAGAGACAAAGCAGGGAAGACTAATTTCGATTTAAATTAAAACAATGCAGTAAAACCCAACGCGAAACAAAATATTATTATTTATCTGCAAGGAAAACACAACAGCGTTTGATCTTCAGACTGCAATCATTAGAATGTAAAAGGTTGACATGTAACATCATATGCAAGTGATCTGACAAAAGCAGATGTGAGTCTATGGAATTTTGTGTTTACTATTATGATAGACAACATGTGTTGTATTTGTTTAAGTTCTTTATGAAGTGACTGGGCAAGGTGTAACGTGTATAGATGGAAGACCTTCGGTCTTCTCACCAAAGCCCATTACTGAAGACACCACAAACACTTACCTCTTAGAGGTCCAGGTGACTCAGCTTTCTGCAGCAATTTATTGAAGGAAATAAAATTATTTCCTGATGACATGTAACAGATATATATACCCTTGTAACAAAATTTTGAGGTGCCAATGCAGTTGCTATTGATGGATTCATGTAGTAATCTATAGATGCTTCACTAATTAAATTAAAATTGATATCAAAATGTTATACTTTAGAAAAAATGCCTTGTATATTAATAATATTCACCATTTTAAAGGGAGTCAGCGTAACACTTTCAGTATGTTTCTAATTCAGCGTGTTTCAAATTTTTTTCCTTTATTTCACAGTATTTGGATTTCATTACTGTGCTTCTCCAAAGCAGAATAAGATCACTATTTTGTTGCATGAGAATACATTTCCATTGTTAAAAAAGGTCAAAGTTTATTTCCCGCTGTATATCCTAAATATGCTCATGTTAAAGTGACTCTTTACTGAACTATTTATTTTGCCACTCCAGCAAAATGACACTTGTGTCTTAATTAAAACATTCAACATGGTACAGCCATGTAGATGGTACATTCTACATGCTTCAGTCTGGCAGTTTTATTGAGTCTCCCAGTTAACCTAAATCTTCACCAAGTGGAGATAAATTTCTTCTATGTACACAAAAAATGCAGAAAGAAATAAACTTTTTTCTGGACCATGATGCATTTTCAGCCAATCAGTGAGGATGCGCTTTATGATTTGAAGGCAACCAGATGTTCAGTCAATCTTAGAATGTACACGATGTGTTTATTTACCTTGATAAAAAGGGTAGATGGGAAAGGTAAGATGAGAAGTTTTCAGACAGGAAATACTGAAACCCAGCAGAACCAGGAACATTCCTTCCAGTAAGAAAGCGCTTAATGATGAGATAGTCTTTGGTATTGTGTTGCCATACCTAAGCATAATGTGCTTGTCAACTTCTACCTCTTTTCATGCAAGCACAGTCAGGCTTTTAACTTTTCAGTGTTGATATCAGGATTTCTGTGACCATCTAGTGAGAATTTTCCAGTAAATTTGACTAAATAAGTCTAAGTTTTAAATTGACTGACCATTTTCTGTACAACTAATTCTCAGAGAGTTTGTGTGTGGTAAGCTATGGACTGGAAAGATGGACCACAGAGTGTGAGGAAAACAGGCTAAGCTACCAAGCTCAGAAGTTAGTGGTTGAAGGCTCAAAGTCTAACTTGGCAGTAAATCACAAGCAACATTTATTGGATGTTGAGTTGGGTCAAATGCTGTTCAGTACTGAATAAACATACTGGGTAACAGGATTGAACTCACTTTCGCCAAGTTTGCAGATGACATCAAACTGGGAGGACAGGTCATGTGGAGGGTTCTGAAAAAGGAAAACCAAACCAAACCAAACAAAGAAACCAAAAAAAAAGAGTGGGACAATGAGCACGGGGGAGGGAAGGAGAAGCAGCTGCAAAAAATAGTGATAGATCTACAATTACGTTGATCTATGATTATGTTACATAATCCAAATGCAAAATGTATGAAATGAAGACAGACAATATGCCGCTTTGGAGACTTAGCTGAATATATGAGAAATTCTATGGATCTGGATTAATTGTCTTAGCACAGCACTTAGTGTCTTCAGAAGCAAAATAAGGCTTGACATTCTTGTCTGAACCAAGCCAATTAGTCAGTTAACCTTGTAAACCACCATCTCTTTTGTGACCTGGAGCAGACTGTCCTTAAACTAACAGCATTAGGGATAGCTCTACCAGGTGTAGTAGCTTTGATTTACAAGGAACAGAAGGTGCATGTCAAAACATTTGGAAATCCAGTTTAGTTTCTTTAAACTCTCAAATCCAAATCATGTTCAAATTACATGAACATCCTTTACTGATTTCACTATCCCTGCAAAAACAACAACAAGACAACTTAAAAACTTGGAAGTAAGATATGTGCCCTTGTGGTGGGTTGATCTTGTCTGGCTGCCACACTCCCACTCAGTTGCTTTTTCACTCCTCCTCCTCAACAGGATGGGGGGAGAAAAGATGAAAAATCTCGTGGGTTGAGAAAATAGCAGTTTAATAAGAAAAACAAAAGCTGCGTGTGGATGCAAAGCACAAAGAGACACTCACTCCCTCCTTCCCATCAGCAGGCGGATGCCCAGCCACTTGCTGGAAAAGCAGATCCTCAGCACTCGAAGCGGTTGCTTGGGAAGACAAATGAATTAACTGAGAACGGCCACCTCCTTCTTCTTTCTCTTAGCTTTTATTGCTGAGCACGACATCACATGGTGTGGGATATCTCTTTAGTCAGTTGGCGTAATCTGTCCTGGATCTTTTTCCTCCTAGTCTCTAACCTACCCCCAGCCTACTGGCCTTTGGGGGAGCCATGCTGGAGTGTTTTGGAGAGACTGCCTTGATGCTGTGCAAGCACTGCATGGCAATAGCCAAAACACTGCCTTGTTAACACTCTTTTAACCACAGAGACAGCACCATATGGACTGCAATGAGGAAAGCAAACTCCATCCCAGCCAGACCCAGTACAGCCTTGAACTATCTTTCCTTCTTTCATCTAAGACATTCCCTTCAGGGTGCCTTGTTTTAGTCCCTTAGGCAAAGTAGTCAAAAATTAATTTTAATGTGAGCTACATATTTCTTACAAGTAATTTATGTTTTTCCTGAGCTTTAGTAGATCTGACTAAAATCAATTGGATGGAAAATATTGGCCTCAGAGGTGTACGGGTATGGTTTTGTCCTCCTCCCTGTCAATCCTCATCATTTTTTTTATTACAAAGCAGAGTTTTAATTAGAAATTCTATGGAAGTCTAAAACATGATCATAAATATAGAAAACAATTCTATACTCGCAGACAGTATTGCTTTTTAGGCATTGAGAGACCATCTATTCTTTTTTCTACAAGTAGGCTCCGAAATTTACTGGTTTCCACCAGCAAACACTGAAACATTGGAACACACAAACTAGTGAAAGTTCTGCAGTAATTTAAAAGTGCTCTGAACTCTGCACGGCCGTGGCAGACAATGCTGTTTAGAGTCACCGTTCGTGCTGGGGCTGTACTGTGGTTTAAAATCTGATGATTTTATCCTCATTAAATATGTGTGTGATCTTACCCACAGAGAGATGAAAGTATGCACTACCTTTGTATCAAAGGAAAGAATTAAAAATAGCCAAGAGGAAGACATCGCTTCAGCAGATGAGGTAGGGAGCAGACCTAAATACATCCACTGTTTGCAAATACAAACAGAAAAAGTGAAAGTTGTTGAAAATACAAATTCATCAGAACAAATATTTTCCTTCAGGGAATGTTGACCAAATTTAACTTGGAAAAAAAAAAGATTAAAAGATTCTTAACCATTAGGGAGCAAATTCACTTTGAATTGACTTTGAAAAGTTTATGTTTTAAAAACCGCTATGACAAGACATGTAAAAAAATTAGTCAAGAAGTTTAATTTGAAATTAAATTGACTTGTCTCCCTGACTTCAAAACTTATTTCTGCTGCATTTCGTAAAGTTTCTAGCTTCCTCCTTTCTCCATAAGTGTTCTGTCTTGATAGGGTATTGAATATCTAGAAATCTTGGGAGCCACAAGTAACCACTGGAAACTGGTTTGTGAAGGTAGCGCTGGAAGAGCTCCAGCTGAATCCAGATGCTTGATAGAGCCAAGCTTCTTCAGATAAGGACAAAAGCTTGGTTGCAATGGTTTCAACTCAGGCTTTTGTGTATATTCTATATCCTTTCCTGTGGCCTAGGGAAATGACACATATTGACATCAAATTTCACAGTCCTGAGAACTGCAAGCAATGATGCGGAACTGTCCTGTCCTGGGTAATCCAAAAACTCCCGGATGTTTGTGACTGGAAGGTTACCCTTAGAGACCTATTGCACAACGTCACAAATCCTCAACTCCCTCAACATCCTCCACCTGACCACTTCTGCAGAGCCGGGTTGTTCTGGAGGTACATACCCTATGATTTCACTTTCCTCAGCAAATCACTAATGAAAGCAGCAGGAAAGGAGCCCTATATCTCATTGAAAGTTCAGTTTCTCCAGTAAATATCACATTAATACGAAGCAGTAAGTTAGGTTTGGAAAAGCCATTTTCTCAGAATAACCCAAGCAGATTTTAGAGACATTAGAATTAAGGGCATTTTTCCATGATATATTTGTTTTCCTGCTATTGTTTCCTCAGACAGATACAAGGACAATCTAAAGGTTATAGGAACATAGAAACTGTTACACAAGACTGGTTTAGGGAAGAAAGCATGATATTTATAACCACTTCCAAAATTACTGTTGCCTGCCCGACTGAGCGATAGTCATATAACTGCCAAAATTGTTTCTGAATCTCTAACTCTCCGCTTTAGGATTTACTGGTCTGAGGATGAGGAAAAGAGGGAGGAGAGTCCAACAACAATAATAAAGGGTTTTTCACTTCTACATCTTAGAAGTTTCATACCTCCTTGTTCCCTTGCTGCAGAATGGGGAGAGCAGAAGTGCTCAGTTTCTTGCAGCTCTCACTCAAGGGTGAGTTGCCTGCATGCACTACTCCGGCTGAGGCAGTACTATCGAATTATGTAAAGGCAGGATATTCTTTGTGCTAAACATCCATCCTTAAGTGTTCTGATATCTTAGTTGCTGATTTAGAAAAGGATTTAATTGGCCTCTCTGTGTGGTAGCTGGCTCCCTTTCCTCAACTGCCACAGTTGGTCAAGAACCTCCGTGAGATAGAGTAGTTTTCTGTAGTTCACACCTCCAGGCCAGTCTTACTTACTTCACTTGTCACCATGCAAACATTTCACTGAACGTAACATAAGCCACAGTTCTCACTGTTCTCACCGTTCTCCCTGACCTCTCTTATCTAAAGATCATCGCTTTATCTGGAGGTCTTCTATCATGCATCCAAGCCCTTTTCCAGATTGTTTTTTGAATATTTTTGAACATGTTTTTGGAACAACAATAGCTAAACAGGTCAAAAGACAACCTCATTTTATTCATATCAATGAAAAAATGGCAGTGACTCATTACCAAAGAGATGACCCAGATAAGAAGACTGATATAAGAAATTGAAAGAATAATCATCCCATTGCATAACACACTTTCTGAGCATTCAGATGTTATCTAAAGCAAGATCTTCATCATCACCCAGGAGCTGTCTTCATAAATCACTGACAGATGATGGCAATTGTCCTCAGCAGTCAACATCTGAAGTGATTAATTTCTTCAACCTTGACTCAGAGGCTATTTGCTGTAATTACACTAAATGCACGACTTTTTGTCAAGCCTGAAACCTTGTCATGTATATTGTACAAGTAGGTCCCTGTTCTTCCCCTTGACACACTTGCTTTGGAGGCAGTGGAAATTCTGTGAGAAAAATAGAAATCAGAGATGATCTCTTAGGGATGATGAAGCTGGCACAACAATTAGTTTGTGAACAGAATTTCCAGAACTCCCTAATGCTGTTCAGAAGGCCCTGGAGACTCAGCTTCTCATTTTAAACTCTTTTTTTTTTTTATTCTAGCACCTCTCCCTTAACAAAGCTGAGTAATTTTCTTTTCCTAACCACTCTGTGTTGAATTTCCAAATGCTTTCTTAAATTCAAATGCATCTTTGTCTGAAAAGAGTTTTAAACAATTTTCATACACACGAGCACATACACATTATATAAATTATCATGCATCATATGCGTACGTGTAATGCAATATGTAAGGTGTAAGATATAATATACATTATATGTATTAGTGCCCCAGCTTAGTTCATGGCCAGAGTCTTAACAGCTGAGGAGGGTTGGCTTTCTTCCCCTACAGAGGACTCCATGACATTATTCTGAGTGAAGGCCAAGGGACCAGTTCACCAGAACTGCCTTGTGTCACCAGTGGTTCCTAAAGAGCCATATGAATGCAGATAAGTGCACGAAGAGAACAGGTAAGTCTATTTTAGCAGGTGAGGTGAGATGGTGGACAGGGCTCAATTGGGTCACCAGAATTGAGACCCACCCCCCTCACCCAACTCTCACACTGATTTCCAGAACAACAAGTAACTTAATCTCCCTGTATCTCATTTGTCATGATTAGATAGCCCACACACCTTTTTTTGGTTTTGTCATCCGAACTCGGATTGCAATATTAAAGCAGCAAACACGACATGTCAAGCATAACTGGACCTTCATCTCAACTGAGACCTTCATGTGCTTCTGCAGTATAATAAAGGAAGAAAAGTAATTTACATCAATGTGAATGGACTCTTTCATTATCAATAATGTGCAGTAAACTCTGAAAGCTTGGTAGACCTTAATATTTTCTCTAGAGAACAATGCTTTTTTCTGTGTTCTGTTAAACTTCAATTAAGGTGAGAACCAACAGGACAGAAGGTAAGAGGGAAAGGACTTTAAGTAAAGCACTGACTGTCACGGTTTCAAGCCATTCCTCCCATTATTTCCAAACTCACTAGTAATTGTCCTGACTTATGCAGCAGTAATTAATATTTATTTCCTGTAGTCTTTTCCCATGAGTCACTATAGGCCCCTTTCCCCCCATATTCTATAAGCAAGTAAAGCAGTTTTTCTGAGGTGATGGGAAGGCTCTAACTTGTTTACGGTGTGGAACCTCTCTTTATAGCTCTTTCACTGTTGGGAGAGAGGGGCTAGCTGAGGTGATAAGGAACCGCGAGGATTTTAATTACTGAATAATTATTACTAGCATAGTTGGCAAAACGTAGCTCTCTGACGGATTTGGGAGAAACATTAAAACTCTGTGGCAATAGTAACCAACATGACATGTGTTAGGGCTTTACATCATTTTGATAATAAAATAATTAAAAGACACTTTTGGGTATGGATGAAAACAGTAGTTTATGAACAAAATTAATTGCCACTTTCTTAAACTGCTGAATTCAAAAAATCAGAATAACAAACAAACAAATCCCCCTTATGCTTGATTTAATACATTGTCGTGGAATTATTGAAGTAATAAACTTGAAATGGGGAGTTAGGTAACCTTTATTGCACTGTTACTGTGTTGTTCACAAGAGGACTTTTAGACATGTGCTTTAAAAATACAAGGTAGTTAATAACTGCTAGGCTTTTGTTACCCTTGTTAATTCGGGTAATTAGAGTTTATGTCCTGAAATGTAAAGCGATACCTTTGCAATGCAGAAAGAACTTCCAAATAAACTGTGATGGGTCCCATTCAAAGCAGGGAGCTGTTTTCCAGAGGAAAACTTGGGATTACGGAGAGCAAAAGCACTTGTGCTACACCATGTGTATCTCACAAAGCACAGTCTTAAACTTCCCCATGGTTGTAGTAAGCACACACAATCTGTTTATACCCCAACTTCAGGTTGTGCTGGGTGTGGAGATTTGTAATTAAACATTATTGCCAATTAAGTGCAATTAACCAATTCTATCTATCATGAATTAGAATGAGAGCCATGTCCAGTCCCTCTCCTATAACTCTAAAAAGCTGTTCTAGTGCATCAAACGCTGGATTCTAGTGCATTCGCCCTGACCCAAAGGAAATCCCGTATCTCCTTATCCTCAGAACTGTGACTGTTACGTACTTTACTGAAAGAAAATCAGATATATCAGATTTTAAAAGTCTGGCAATAAAAGTCTAGTTTAGTACTTACACTCCTCCTGTCTCGGGAACTACCAGTTTTGTTCTTAAATTCCTGACCACAGGCCTATTCGTGCAGCAGCTCACACTTCCCACTCCCTGAGATTCATTACAGACCAACATGATCCCAGATTTTAGGTGAATCTCCTTTAATAATTCCAGGTCTTTGGAAAGAAAGGAGAAACAGAATCAGCAGCAGGGGCTCTAAGAACAGCTTTTCGACTTTTTGAGCTCTGTCCTTGTTTGTGTTTCTGGTTGGCAAGTGATGTCAACTGTAGAAAGACCGGAGTCTGTTCCTAAACAATCCAAGGCTGCAATAACAGGAAGATGTCTGAATTAATTTATCATTTTGTTACTATTATCAAGTATAAACTCAACAGTTCCGAAGTGACCTGCAGAAGTGACCATGGGATTGGTTTCCGACACCTTCTTGTGCATTGATCTGTTACTTTGACAACAGCACTGTGAGTTTCTTGGCCAGGGACCCAGCAATCTGATCAAATAGGAAACCAATTGTCACACACAACCCAAATTGTTTGTCAACTATTACTGCTTGAGTGCGAACACAAAGCTTTTCCTCTGCATTTTTTACAGCATCTACGATAATGACATCACACCGATTGCTGAAAATGATATTTTAATGAAAAATAAATATTGAAATGCTTTCTGTTTCCATTCTAGTATTTGTGCCTTTGATCAGAACTAGTACCTGAGTTTTCACATGCTTTAATTCTCCACAAAAAGACAAGTGAGTTGTAGCTGCAGCAACTATTTTGCTGTAGAATAGAATCTATCTATTATAGAGTAGATCTCAGATGTCATGGTATTGCCAAGGCTTTAAGATTAAATTTGCTGTTGGATATGTTGCAAGTGTTAAAAAAAGAACATTGGACATAATACAATTGCAATACCTTAAACAACAGAGCAATTACATTGGTGGATTGCAGAGCTCTTCTTAACAGACCTAACTTCTAAAAAACTATACTCAGATGGTGTTGTTTGAGTGTAAAATGACAGAAATTGATCATTTATCAACCCCCACAAAATAAATCAGATTCTTCATATGAGACTTTAGCATGGGAATCTATAACCTCATATATTGCTAGCTGTGAGACATTAAGATGTAGATGAAATGAGGTTTAACAATATCACAATTTGATAGATAATGATCAGATAAAGAGCTTCACTAGAATCCTGGTTTAAGCTTGAGGAGTTGTTTTATTTCTATGTTCAGTGTGACATTCATCACCTATTTCTTCATTTTGCTTTCAAAAGGCGTGATCATTGCCTGCCCAAACAGGTTCCTTCTGGCAGCAATCAGCTGATGAGTCATATCTTCTTCCTCATCTTATCCTCTTATCTCTGACACAAAGATCAAGGGATGACAAGTTATTGGTGGCACTCCTCAGGCATTGATCCAGAGGCTAGTGAGGTTTGATGTCTGTATTTATGGCCTGTGTGACGGGGTGGCATCAGCAGATCACAGAGACCTAGGAAAGAGCTTTCCTGCTAAAAGTACGGTTCCTTTGGCTTTTCCTTCTATATATGAATAAGACAACAAGAGTATCGGTGAATGGTTTTGTTTTAGTTTCACTGTGAAGTACATTGATCTTAAGGTCATTGGGAAAAGTGTGTGAAGTTTGGAATCTTTAACTGTTTCTAGTTTTCAGTTTCTACCCTCTAGAAATGCCTGAGGAAATAATATTACAAACCACTCCACCTTCCAAAAAAAAAAAACCAAAACCCAAAACCCACAAAAACCAAAAAAGCCAAGAGGAAACAAAAAGATCCCGAGAAATTGAGAGGATTTGTTTGGTTTTAAGCTTTTGATCTAAAGGTATTGGGGAAATTCAATTGGCCCATTAGTGTATTACATTTGAAGAGGACATTCAATTTCTGTAGTAGAAAACAGATAAACTTGATTTCTTGCACTAAGTTTTTTTTTTTTGTCCACTCTCTTACCTACGAGCATAGACACACACCTGAGTAGTCTTGTTCTTCTCTACTTTTCCGTTGTCAGCTTCATGATTCCGATTCCTCAGGTGACCAGGATAGTTCCCCTGTAATACTTGCCCACAATTCTTTGCCTCAACTTGCAAACTTCACTGAGTTAAGTTGCTTTTATACGCAGAAGTTCTAAACCTCACCCTTCATGAAACTTCATTATTCATGCGACTGGAACAAGCTATATATGTCGGCCACCCAATCAGTTTCCTGTAACGCACTTCTCACTCGCAATGCACTTCTCACTTGCAATGCTATTGCTACAGCTCATTAATAATATTA
>NW_010405484.1:7146-23543 GCF_000710305.1 Buceros rhinoceros silvestris | reverse complement strand
AACTTCAAAGCATAGGACAAGGCTCATTCAAAAAAGAAAACCAGATCTTTCTTCACAATGAATATTGCAGTCCTCAAGGAGCAGGATGGATGGGTTTAAGGTCAGAGAAGAATGGAAATGGCAAACAGATGTATGAGCCATCATTTAAATTTTTTAATTCACTCATTACTTTCTCTCAGGAGAAATTAAGAGATGTGCAAAAGGAGAAGAAGAGCATTCAGAATAAGCTCATTATCCTCTCTTTACAGCTCCCTTCTACCTGCCCCCTCCAAATATGCTGCAATATCTTACTGAAAAGAGAACGTAAAATTTACCCTTGACTTTTCTATCATTTCTAATGATTTAAGTCCATATTCATTAATTTTTTTGTACATGTGATATTTCCCCCAAATCCCACCAGTAAAAAAAGTTAATTGTTTTCTCTACATTTTCTTCTGTCATTTCACCTTTTTCTTTCCTGCTGCTAGGGACAGTCTATGCAAATGGTTCCTTAATATGTGCAAAGAAAGAAAATATATAAAGAAAGTCAATATATCATGGAAAAAGTAGATGAAGCTGCTGTGTATTCGTGGGGGGGTGACAAGCCTCTCTCACATTACACAGAAAATGATGGTGCCTACCTTCAATTATAAAGTAACAGCATCTTATTTTTCAAGTGGAATACTTAAGTGGGGAAGACTTCTGGTTGTCTACATAGCTTTTAAATATTTTCTTTAGAATTCATATCAAATGAACAAAAAATGTTTAAGGATCTACTGAGCATAAGAAATTATTTCCATCTTTTCTTTAGTTTTGATAGTAAGCCTGAGGATGGAGGGTATAGAGAGGGCCCAATTTCTGCCCTATGACCCAAATGAGGTAGGTGCAAGGTACCGTAAACTATCTGACGATCAAAAACTAGTTTTTTCAAGACAGAAATGTACAGAATGTATAAGCAGCCCCACAGGTAAGGAGGTATGAATCTTCAACTCATGCATGAAATATTAACATTTCACAGCCCTCGATCCCTTCAATTTAGTACTGAACACCACTCCTTACAGCGAAGAAAGACTGTGCCTTCTGTCTTTATCATTCATTTTATCTACACTGACTTTAATCTCAAGTGCTGCACATCTTCTATAGAAGTTCATAAGAAGTGCATCTACTGTCTTGAAATAAGAAAAAAAATACAGGGCAATACTGAAGCATAAGGGCATGTTTCCATGTCTGTATCGTGGAATTGTTATAAGAGCGACCACTTAATTTCACCCTTCCGCTGAGTTTATCATTCATTTGGTTCTATAGTTCTCTCTAAATGGTATTCCTTGTATTCAGGGCAGTGAGTCAGAGGGAGGGAAATCATTCTCCTCCTTGTTTCTAATGCACCATGTGCACCGAGCCACCTGAACCAGCCAGTCTGTTGCCATGATCATCCCTCTCTGTTGGAGAACTCTGTTGGAGAAGGAAGGATTTCATGCTAGAGCCGAAGGTTTCGGTTTGAGTCTTTGTCTGGAGTAAAGTCTCCAGAAGGGACTGCAGGTCAA
This sequence comes from Buceros rhinoceros silvestris, assembly GCF_000710305.1. NCBI lineage: Eukaryota > Metazoa > Chordata > Aves > Bucerotiformes > Bucerotidae > Buceros > Buceros rhinoceros. The sequence continues at coordinate 22,020 of NW_010405484.1, read as the reverse complement.
GCTGGACAAAGATCCAGGACTTCAAACCACAGCCGTTTTGCATGACTTTTCCTATTCAGTTGATTTCTCAACGTTGTGTTTTCCAGAAAACCTGGTGTTAGAGCAGTGCGTCAGTGAGACTCATGAAAGGCTTTGCTGCATGTACTATTCAGTGTTCCTGGGTAGGTCCGGTCTTTTTGAAGTCTCTTTGTGGGAAAGAAGGTAAGAACACTCTTCAAATCAAGATGCACCGTGGATAAATAGTGCCTCTTTCTGGCCTGGTACTTCCACGTCAGAGGCAGCGGAGAGGAGGTAAGCGCGACATCATGACGGGAAGATTTAATTCCAGATGATGTTCCTGTGTGATGTCTTACTGCATAGCATGTATAGGCTCATTCCCTCAGGGGCAGGTATTCCAGCACAAAGGAAACAGGACTTCTTTGCTTAACCCATTATTTCCTCCACAGAAATGTCTGACTGACCCTCAGTATTAGTGCTTCAGGCTGACTCTTCAATGATTGATGTCTTTTTTTTAGGGCCTAACCATTTCTCCTTCAGGGAAATCACAGAGTTAATACCAAACGTATCAGAGAGAGTATAGAGTGTCTCATAAATATCTTAAAAACAAGTTGAGGGGAATTTACAGAAAAACTTAGTTTTGTCAACAATTGCTGCACTTACTTTAAAGGGTGTTAATTTCCTCGCAAATGGTTTGTTAAATAATTAAAGACTTCTGTTGTCTGCATGGTTGCTTGCAGTGGTTTATGGAAGAGTTGTAACTGCATCTAGAACAACAGAGAATGCCTTTCTCTTTTTTTAAGGTATTTTATTTATTTATGCATTTTCCCTTTTTTTGAAGAAGCATGCATTTTGTTATGAAATGCTTAGTAAGCAGAAACACTCACCCATTTGGAAGGAGTGAGTGAAAATCTATTTTCATAGCGTGTTTGCAGGGGACCTGTGAAATACCTTTACAAATGCATAAATGCAAACAATTACTTTGTTGGAAAGGAGAAACAATCTGCCCCTTCACTGGATGTGTAACCAAAATCCTCTGGTATTTAGAAAACAACGGATAGTCTTTATTATAGCTTTTCATTTTTTATTTACATTTATTATTCCTGGAATTCAAACTAAGACAAGGAGCCAAATCACTCTAATATAACAAGAGAAATTGTTCTCAAAGCCTTTACTTGAAAAAAGCTGGAAGAGTGACAAATCATCTTTGGGACTCTCAGATGAATCTTATTCCTTCACCAAGTGCCTGGTTAGAACAGTCAATATTTTTACTTTCAACCTACATGAAAAAAATTTCTTTCTCTGCAAAACTCTCAATAATCTCTTTAATCCTGTCAGTGACCTTCAATGATCATAAATTAGTTGTTAAGACTCTTACAGATATTCTTCCCTTGATAACATTCTATTATTATAAGGCCACTGGTTTTGTTTTGAAGTTTTTAGCTTTGGATGAACAATATTGTTAAAACTGTTTACTGTGCCTTGGCAAGTGAAGCTAAGGATGCCTTGACCAGTTCCTCTTTCTTTGAAATGACAAGTGGGCCTTTTCACTGCTCAATTTTAGCGTTTTCCCCCTTCATGTCAATGTAGATAGCTCTTCTAAGACTTAGCATTCATAAGCCTCAGTTTTCTTTCAGCTGTAATTAATTTTTTGCACTACTGACCTGTTTCATTTTCCACCCCTCGTTTCCACTCCTGGTTTGTGCTTTAAAACTAGGACATGTCAATAGTTAGAATTAGCAGTCCTCACCCAGCTCTTCTTGGCCTGTCTGTGCTGTAGTTACCCAGTGCCACGCGAGAGAACACACCTTGCTAATTTATGCGTTTATACATTAACCTTATATTACATTAATGTGCCAATGTTACTAACTCTTAGTGTTAATGAAGAATTTTGATAGGAAACTTCTCCATTATGAAGAGAACACCTGAATGTCAGAGGCTCCTGAGTCTGCTGGAGAATATCACACAGAGCATCCGATTCAGAAGAGGAGGCCTTAATAAGCATCCCTACATGCAGGAATGGAAGGGAAGAACCTGAAAGCAGTATCGTTGGAGTTCTGGAGAATGTCAGAACTGGGACAGTGCTGCTCTGTGTGATTTTACAGTCTGTGAGTCTCAGGACTGCGGTCAGGGAGCAGGTTCAGCCTATTCAATTTCCTTGGATTCTTTCTTGCCTGTGGACAAGACACTAGAACAGTAATGGGATTTTTTTTAATGCATTGATACTTTCATGATATTTTAACATATTTTTCTCTGTCCTTTTTTTTTTTAAAATTACTTTTTTTAAGCTTATATGTATAAAGAATGCATGCTTAGCTGGAGGCAATTCCAGCAAAAAATTAGCTCCTTCTGCCTCATTATCCTACTATTTCATGCATCTCTGGAACTACACATTATACTCTGAAAAGCTTCCTAGAGGAGATTTGTTGCCATAAGGCATCAATCAACATATCTTGTGATTAATCTTATAATACAGAATAAAAATATGTCAAAATCATCTCATGAAAATGGCTTGATGTGTACAGTGTAGACTTTCAGACATTTACCGTGCCAGATTCCATGTATATTTATATTGATCTATTATCCGCCCTGGCACTCTGAGTGGGGGAAAAAAACACCCATGAAAATAGATTTTACTGAATACAGTATGACAGACTGTAGCAAGTGTGAAAAAACAAACCACCATCTCTTGGTGCGGCAGTTTCATGTTGCCTAGAGTTACTTCTTCTTCAGTGTTGTATTGCTGTGTTTGGACACATCTGGGCAGCTGGCTTCAGAGCAAATCAAAGTCACAAAGAGGGGAACAGCTTTAGGAGAAGACACTAACCGTAGGCAGGCAGATGACTACAGGAAGAAATGTGATTCCTATCAAGCAGCCAACAGAAAATAGAAAATTCCCAAAGACCTGAAGAAATCATGCATGGAAGAGCAAATGAACATGTAGATTACGACAATTTTGTATATCATGTTCCAGAGCCTGAGGATAAATGAAGTAATCCATCCAATGCCATATACGCACAATTTGCAAAAAAAGCAGAATAACTTGCTTTTAGCATTTTTAGACTTTTTTTTAATCACCAGATGAAAAATACAGCAGGTATCATTAGGTGCCCTTTAAATTGTGCATTTCCAGTAAGTATTTAATCTACTTGAACAGCTTTGATGAGAGCTCACAGGAGACTATGAAGAAAATGTGACAGACCCGGGGTGAAAGGTAAAGGCTAGTACAGTTTAAAACTGGGTAAAGGAGAGAAAAACTAGCCAATCACAGGAATAGTACACTCTTCAGTCAAACAAGGAAGGAGCCGAACAGTGAACTGCTGCAGATTATGGCTAGTCATTGTTGCTCACTGCGTTTGTTGATGATGGGAAAGACTCACCAAGAGCCAGCCAGTGTGCTAGTGATATTTTTGTTTCCTACTGGCTTCTTTCGTGAAAGATTTTTATGGATGTTTTCCTTAAGCAATGCTGATGCTTTGCTCTGTTCTCTGTGTCTGCTGTTTGGTCTTCCTTTGTCAAATGGCATTCCAACATTGGTATTTTAGTTTGACATCTGGAATTTTATTGGTATTTTAGTTTGACATCTGGAATTCCTTTCAGTGTAACTGTGCCAAAACCAAATTCAGAATAACTGAACAAAATTCCCCTTCTGATATCAGAAGAGATAATTAGTGCTGAAGGGGTAGGCATTGCAGTGCTTTACAGCCCAAAGAAAATGATAATGGCTTCGCTGATTCAGACAGGGGATTTGTCTAGCCCACATTCTCGCTTTCATAAGTAGGCAGTGGCAGATAGGGACAGAGGAAAGAGCTTAAGAACAAGGCATAGTTGTGGTGCTGCTTCTGCCATATATTCTTTAATGATTCACGAAGCAGGGATTTTGGTCGAAAGTAATATATTGAAGTATCTAGTATTTGTTTGTTTTTTTCTTTTGGTTTACTCAGTTGAAAAGCTAAAGCTGATGTAAATACTTTCATTTACAACAACTACATCATCTGGGATTCATTATGAACTCAACACAATCAACTGCTGTTGCCTGCGACTTGAATTTTGGCTAGTCCTAAGTCTATGCAGAACTCTCTTTATCAGTGAGCTATAGGTTTTCAGACGGGAATGCAGCGTGTACTAAAGCACTCTTTGACGTTCAAGAGTGACTAACCTGGCTTTCAGCAAGCCTCAGGCACAGCTGCTGGTTTACTGAAGCCACACAGATTCCAGCTTGTACCTTGCCCACACATAGCACGTTCTCAGCTCAAGGAAAGCTCACCTTGGAGTGAGCATCTACTTGAATATGGCACAGACCTGGATGTATCTTGGAGTCAACACCTGCCTCTGTGTCAGACTTCCAGTCACGTAGCCTATCTATCTTTTGTCTTCACAGGTACCATCCAGCTTAATCTGTTTCATCTTAACAGTCAGAAATTCAGAAGACCAGTGTATATATTCTGTGTATGTGCATAATCTTTAGCAGAGCAGGGCTAAATAATACGAAGGAAAGATGCATAAAGCTGCTTCTCCCCTTGAGAAAGCGTATTTCTTTTTCCGTCAAATATATATTTAAATGGAAATGGGTACCTTCAGTGCAACCAGAAGTTCATCAGGCTAAGTTACAAAGCACGAACAGAGCCCAGGAGGTAAACTCTGCTTCCGAGGCACATATTCACACAAGGTACGTGACACGCCATTGCAATCCACTTGTGATGTAAAGCTACAAAAGGATGTAAACAGTGTTCCACAGACACATCTCCAAAACCCGAGCACTCAGGGCAGACGCTGCACTGGTTATCACGGTGACATATTTAATGCTTTTAGACAGTGTTATGACAGTGTGTCACATGTTATAACTTCAGTATTAGTTTTCAGGATTGCTAACAGTTTTAATTGACCACTTATTTATCTGTTATTAATAGTGGACTGAGTATCCCAGCCTATAAAATTCTTGACCTCTTGAAGGGTTTTGTATTAGGTACTTGAATCAAAGGCTCCCAAATCAATAGTTTTGTATGACTTGACCACAGAGGTGTGTGCTTTTGCACACGTGTGTATACAGTTAAAAAAAGAAAAAATCACATGTAAGTCCTTTCACCCAAACACAAATTTCATACGAAGACTTTAAAAAACCCGCAAATTTATTAGTCTATTAAACAGACATTTCTATATCATCTTTCTACTATAGTTTTGTGATCTTTCCTCCTTACAGATTCATTCCTTTTTCCTACTGCCTTGTAAAAGTATAAATGAATCGTTGTTCTGTCCTATGGATGCTGCTCCATAAGAGTGCTGCTGAATGACTCATCGAGTTGCCAAGTTTTTTTCCATTTTCATTCCATGTTCTAAGAACCGAACTTTTCTTACCTAGGTTTAGTCACAAGCAATCTCCCTGCTGTGAAATTCTGCTTGCAGAAAACTCTGAATGAACCATTCAGTTGCTCTAATTAGATCTGATGAGACACATTAATAGAATTTGATGTAATCCACGTATTAAAGGAATTGCACAAACGCACTTCTTAGCTCTCTGGAGAATATTCTGCATGTATAGTGAGCTGTGAGTGAGAGAGAACGAAGGTTTCCAGACTGACAGACATTAATCCAAAACTGCCTGTTGACTTCTCTGCTTGTGTAATCCAGGAAAGCAAACCATTTTCCTGTGTTTTTGCCGCAGACTGCAGCCATGTGGGCAGCCCTGCAGTCAATGGTATGTTACATGGGCGAAGGAATGAATGTCTGTACCTGTAGCTGCCCCTCACGGGTCACGCGAATCCGGAGAAACATAAATGTATGTACCATTTACATTAGAACTTGCTGAAAAATAAATGCCAGACTTTCAAAGAGAACTTGCAAAGTTTCCAACAGTTTCCATTGCATGATTCTGGAGAATACTTTAAAGATGGCAGTTATCCAAAAAGGGGATAAAATTTGGTTTTGGGTAATAATCATGATCTTGCTTCTCAACTTTTATTCTAAACTTCTCCATGAGACTTTGTGCCCTCCTTTCCCTTTTTCTTGTCAGGCATTTTTAATAGATAGTTGCGTTTTATCAGGAAGGGTAAGTATACTCTGTAAGATTTATGCCTTCACAGAATACATGAGTATAAATGAAAACAAAAATTCTCAAGCACTTCCAGCCTGAGAAACATTTGCATTCGGTGGTTTTTGATGCTTTTGAACTATGTACAAATCCTTCGTCAACCTACTGACAAATCATTAAGAGTGAAAAGAAAGTTAGTGAACCAATTGTTTGCCACAGTTAGTTCTCCTAGCCCTAGGCACAAAAATAATTGATAAATTAGGTAATATACATAATGCAGACATCGACATGCACAGTAATTCATCGGCTGCTCAATTCTGTATTGTATGTTACTAACTGAAGTGAATTAAACCAGCTTTCTAAGCAATATGGCTTTGATGGAGTTTGTGCACATCTTTTGCTCTTGCTAATACAAGATTATTCCACATTAATTTTATCGCCAGATTCTTTTTTTCCTTTGGTGTCAATTTCTGTGGCAAAATCATAGTCCTTGCTACAGACTTTGCTTTTGCCTCTCAATATCCGTGGTGAAGATCTCATGTAAACATTTACAGTTCTTGATTTTAGAAGAACTATTCTATAATACATTATTTTAAATCCATTCCTTAAGAGATGAGTAATATTTTTAATTGAATTTAGTAGAAGAAATTCAGTAATCAAAATGAAGTAGAGATGCCCTCTTGGTTTTTCTCATACTCATACATAATCCTAATTTCTCATTGTGTGCTGACTCTGAATTTCCTACTTCAAAGGAAACATTCCTTACTTAACACAAAGAATTTTGAGATTTTTTTTCCAAGTATTTCATATTTGTGAATTGTGTTCTAAGTAGCATATTTCTTTTCTGTGACTGTGTGCTTGAATCTTCTAAAAGGCAGAAAAATTAATAAGGACTAAGTTATAATTACTGATATTTGTTATGCATATAATCAGAGATTTGTATAAATAATATGTATTAGTCAATGTTGAAGTGAGAAATTGGTTATCTAATTCTTCAGAGAGTGTAAACAAAAGAAGGTATGAATTTGTTAGGAAGATTTTGTGAACTCTTTAGGTATATATGTTGTTGGCAGCTCTAACCTGCATTCCCTGAGAAGTCCTTATTTACTCTTGATTCTGGTTTCAATTCAGCAACTACAAGATAACTCACTGCTTTAATTTTTTAATTATTATTTATTTACCTAGTTGGCATCATAATGCACAGTTTATCCAGTCTGTTGCCTACCGACACACTCCTCCATCTGATAACATCTGCAAATACTCGATGGCAATATAATGGAAGCAAATTGTGCTTTATGAAGAACCACTGGGATTAAACATAAAAGACAGCATGGGTGCTTGCATCAAACAGGTAGGAAGATGACAAGAATACTTGTCACAAAGTGCTAACGTCTCATTTCATGCAGTTATGTTTTTGCTGACAACGGAGTTTGTGTTTCCTGTTGGTAAAGCAGATGAATGGCAGTCAGTGTAACGTCTGGTGCTGAAGAACCTGGGGACGTCCTCTCCCATCTGATGCAACTCCTGTCATTTAGTATGTCCTTTGCACGCTGATGAAGACAGGCAGAAACAAACGATCAGAAAAGTATCTTGGGCATTCGCAAAGGAGCCAGCTTTGCTGTCACTAGTGTTGTGAAGGGATGAGTGGGCCAGGCAGAGTGGTTTGGCAGCAAAAAATGCTACTTCTGTAGTGGGAAGCTCTCAGGTATCTGGATAGCACACAAAAGGAGACATATCCTTCTCAGTGTTTGGGTAGCACAGAGTAGAGTTTCTAGGAGGTATCTCCTGCCCTCAGGAGTGTTTTGCCCACATCTGGTCACTCTCAAACCACTCTCAAACTTCTCAGCTTCCTAGAGAGTCTCTGGAAAGTACCATTACTCTACATTTGCCTTCCAGAGGAAGGAAAAGAGAGTGGTGGGAAAGGAACTGGTAGGAAAGAGATGTTGCTGTCATTGCCCTACGAGATAGTTGGCTGCCATGAAAGGATGAACTTGAGATGCAGGAAGCAGGAGCTGAAGACTGCTTCTTCTGGGTTAGTGTCTGCAGAACCAGGCACAAAATGGTGTCATTTCTGCAAGTTAATTAAGTTGAAATTCTCCCTAAACTCTTCTGCACACAGAACTATTGTGCCTCTTTGAAAGCGCAGTATAACTTCCAGCTTTGTTATTGCTGTGTGTCTGGTCTTTTTATCTTTTTTCCCCCCCTTCACTGTAAAGCTGTCCTCTCTGGACTTCACAGAAGTCAAAGGAATCAACAGAAGGCTTTCATTTGAAATATCTCTCATCCGGGGTTTCATCGTTCAAATTCTCTGATCTGATTTCCTCATCCCTTAAGGCTCTTCACAATCTCAAAGGAAAACGTCTCCCAGGCCACGGGACTACATCTATAAATCTTCAAAATCTGTATCTGGGGCTGCTTCATCTGTTGTAAACTTGCAGCTTTGCAGAGGTGAGTAATCATCTCTGCCCTAATAAAGTTGGTAATGTAATTTGAAATGAAATTTGATTCCTCCCTTTTTGGAAGAAGCAATGCTATTTGAAAACGAACTAGGTGAAACAGCAGGCCATTTGTTTGACGGCTACTCCATTATATTAAAGTCATCCTTCCTGTAGTCATACAAAAAGCAAAATGTAAAACGGTGATATGTTTTCCAGAAAAAAAAAATCACTTGGTAATTGCACAAGTAAATGGTGAACCTAATTTTTTAGGTGATTTTAGTAAGCAGATTCTTCCTGAGAAACAGCTTTCCTGAATCAAACAGTAGAATAAAATTCTGCTGTTGCATTTTATACAGGTCTTAAGCAGACAGTTCCATAAGCTTATGGGTGACTACAACTTTAATGCTCCAGTTCAAGTTGATTTTGCATCATACAGACTCTTACAAATAAACTCTTCCTTGTGGAGCAGTAGTTGAGTGTAGAATGAAATAACAAAAATACCTACATCTACCCGAACTGTCTTTCATGCATTTGTTAAGCAGGAAGTTTTCCCAGCTTCACAGCACAGCATTTAGAAACACCATCTTCTGATACCTGAAGAGATGTGGAAGTGCAGCAGGAGTTAAACCCACCAGGCTGCATCTTTGGCCAGTGCAGGTCACCGGTAAGCCATCGACTGCAGCCCTACAGATGCTTATTTGCCCTGTCTGGGGCGAGCGTTCTCCAGCCACGCTGCAATCCTCTACAAACCGCCCTGTAAGAAAGTGGTCTGATGCTCTTTGTTTCTGGCGTTGCTAATGACATTGACGTCTGAAGTCTTTTGTGAAGATTACTGTCCCCTATGAAACGAGTCAGCGCCAGTGACTCTGGTGGTGTTTTGCCACGTTTATACAAACTGGCTCTGGGCCTCGCTATTTGATTTCTTGAGCTGCAAGAGAATATTCAAACCTCTTGCGAGTATTCAGCAAGTCCCTTTTTCCCTTACTGTGTGCCTCTTTTAACAATTTCAAAACGGACTTTTAAAAATATATATTTATATAGACAGGCCTCTGCCTGAAAGATCCAAGCAATAGATTTTCCCCCTCCCTCTGTCTCTATCCTAACAAAAAACCTATTAAAGCAGGCAGAAATCTGATTGCAGTCTCTGTTTTAAAGCATTGTGGAAATTGGTAAACACGTGATACTTCTTTCTGTAACTGTGTGTGTGGGGAAAAAGAATATTAAAGTGTATATAAAATGAATTAAGTTTTAGGTTGGTTTTTTTCCCCCAGAAACATATGCGTGCAAGTGCTCTCTACAAGAGAAAAAAATAATTTATTGCCCTTTCAGTTCCTCCCCTTTGCTATTTCATTTCCTACACTCTATTCACTTTCTTTCACCATCCCTCTCCAAAATACTTAAATATTCAGCTACTTCTCAAGTTTCCTCTTCAGTGATTTTTTGTTTAGATGAACCGAGTGGGATGCTGAAACACTACCCTACAGTTGTCAGTACCCAAACAAAGAACGCGCTTCAACTATGAGACGGGTGAAGTCTGAATATAAAATCTGCTAAGTAATAAACCAGAATATTCACATTAATGGTGGACAGCCTGTGATTTTGGAAAACAACCTGAATGACCTGAGTACCTTATTTGCTCACTGAGTTGGCTGCTCAGCACCAGCCAGAAAGGCAGGCAGACAGCCTCCCTTCTGGTCAGAATGCTTGTTTGTGAGATACACGGCTTTTCCAACAGCACCGAACGCATCGCTTTGCTTCAGGAAATATAGAACATACTCAATATGCATTCTTAAAATGCATTAATATTAATCACACTCACCCGTACCGAAAAGGAGGCTCATCTCATTTTTAAGGAACCTTCAATATATTCTAGGGTGTGTATTAAGAATTGCTCTACTTATATGATAGAGATGCCCCCAGACAGGCAGGCAGGCGTTTGAATACGGTATCATCTGATTAATATTTAATATCTAAAGAAAATGGGTAATACTACTGAAAAAGAAGTGAAATCAAATATAGGGAAACATTCCCTTCCCTGCAGGGTTTTTGACCAATGGAGCTCTGAGCACTTTCTTGCCAAACATGAATAAATCTGGCTCTTTTAAGGTAGTTTTGCAGCAAGTATTGAACTGTGTGTGATTAACGGCTGTTGTAACCAAAAGGGATATTTTAATTTCATCATATTTTCTTGCCATTTCTAAATAGATTGCATAGTTTTCTTTATTTAAGGAGATTTAGCACAATATTGCAAGGGATATAATTTACATCAGCATTTTAAATGGTCATGCTAAATAATATTTACATTTTCACAGCCTAGATAGTACTGAACAGCTGTTCACCCAGGGAGAAATACAGTAAGTGTGGTTTAGGTATAATAAAGACAAACCACAGTTCAATCTCCTTGAAATCCAGTCCACGTATTCAGCTGCATGACGCAGACTTTAGGGTAGGCTATGGAATTTAAGGACCAAATAATTCAGTTAGGATTTATCCAAAATGTTTTACGATGATCTTTTCTTGAGAAATTTCAGCTCACGGATGCAAACACGTACAAGTATTTCTAAAAGTTCAGTTTTGTACTGTTTGTGATCCAAGTCCATACGTAAAAAATTCATGTTTCATATATCCCAATGTAGTGTTGCAAAATCCTATACACAAAAGATGAAATTGCTTCTGTAAATAACTCAATACATTTGTGTCTTTCGTGCATAAATGTGTGGAATGGTACTAGTAATGTCTTCATAAGAATAGATGTTTAACCTGTATTCCCCATCTGTTAGGAATTGAACACCGGTAAAAGCTCTTTGAGAGAAATTAGCAAAGATAGTCAGAAAACCCAAAAGAACGAGGTGGAAAGCATTTGTAAATTAGTATCTTCTATAATTGCTCATTATGCTTCTGGTTAGTGGCTTTCCAGAAAGGCATTTCAGTGTCCCTCGGACAGACTCCTCACTTGCAGTTACACCCTATTTTTAAGAGTTTTTAATTTTCCATGTACGAACAGTTACAAGTATTGGAAGTTCTCTCTCTTTTGAATGCGGAATAGTCTAGAGAGTCTGTAGACAAGGGCAAGTTCTTCGGGACAGTGTCTGTCTTCATAGTGGGTTTCTTCTGTGCTTTTGCCCTAATGAGGCTGCAAGCTGAAGGAGCGGCAGCAATGAGTCATCCTCACCTGTACAGGAGTCTGGAGAGGCGGGATGAATCACTCCCTCGAGATGCTTCCCTCTCCTCATTAGATGAGGGCTAGAGGAGAGGTGACAGCATGGACCAGACAGCTAACTTTCAGCATGTTAATGTTAAATGACAAAATTAAGCAAAATCGTTTGGAATTTTAAATAAGTGCTCAGAATCTTTTTTATTTTCTCTGACATTGGCTATTTGGAGAACGGTTGTTCTTTCAATAATAAGCGTTTACTACACAGAAAGTACTCTTCATTAGCTCAGGATTATTCACCTTAAAATTAAAAAAAAAAAAAACAACTTGTTGTTGAAAAGTTTCAGTTTATATTAATGTGTAAAATATTTACATATAAGGTCATAATTCATCTGACCCGAAACCAAAATGTCACTAAGGGGCTTAGGCCCCATCTGTTGCCAAAGAGAAGAGAAAGGCATCTCACAGAGGCAGTTCATCGCACTGCGAGTTCAGTTCAATGGCAGGTTTTTCATACACTTAATATATGAATTATTTGAAACCATGTGTTCTGAGCCCCACCCTCCAACACAGTAAATCAGCTCAGCTAAACTCGCCCTCTTAATGGCAAGTTATAAAAGGAACCTAAGATAAACAAGGTGCTTCAAATAATTATTTTGAACTAAACATTTAAAACTCAGAGGTAGTTTATAATCTGACGTACTTAATCAGACATACTTTTATAATCTGTTTATCAGATGTGAAACTCGCAGCAGAGACTTTCGGAGAGGCAGAGAACTACCCACGTATTCCCACGCAGCCACCCATCTTCCTGAAGGTACAGTTCTTTGTGTGTGGAACTGTGACACTTACACAGCAGCTTCTTTTTCGAGGAACTCCTCTTCTGGGGAGTTGCTTTGCAGGGTGCCCTAGTTCACACAGAATTTTCTGAGGCAACAACAAGTCTGAACCTTTGGAAACCCACAGGAAAATAGTTGAGTGAAATCACTGTGGTAATAAATAAACATACAGGGACTGACGTACAGATTCACGTGTGGTCGCCTGGGCCATTTGTTTGTAAATGTGAAAAGCATGTGGTAAAATAATCCTTCTGCAAAACATGACCACGTGCATTAACAAAGGGTAATGCACTCAGTATAAATGTAAACAAGTCCTGAATCTCCTCCTTTAGCCTGACTCCTCATTGCCTACACAGAACCCTACGGGACTGATGTAAAATCCTTCCATTGTGCAAAGACTTGTTAAATCAGACATCTCTCAGGTAGAGAGATGTCCTCAAAGGGTGATTCAGGTGTATATAATACTGTGCACTCCGTATTATATTATTCGAATACTCATTCTGTTACAGTCAGCCCCTTAAAGCAGTGCTCTAACCAGTGCACATCTAACTAAAACCATCAGAAAATACTGGGTGTTCGAGTATTTCTGAATAGCCCCTGAGATCCCGTAAGTTCCCCCGAGATCCCAGAGCTTTGCTTCTGGGCTCAGGATCCAATGTCTTTTGCTCATATATGCTGTCCACCGACTCTTAAATGGAAAGTGTATGATATAACTTTCAAGCAACAAACAGAAACCAAAGCTTAGTCTGTTTCAAGCATCTTAATAACCAGTCTTAAGAACTATTCCAACACCAACTTTAGCAGATATGACCCAAATTCTTCTAGGATTGGATATATTCCTGATTTATACGCAAATAGGATTTGAGGTAGAGCCCATGCAGGTATAAATTCATGTTCAACTAACATGAGCTCCAGCACTTCAAACACTAAAACCACTGGAGAAGTGATTTATAAACTAACACAGTTCCACTGAAGGCACTGTAAAGACACTGAGTTTTATGACTCCAGGTGATGGTCTTGATTGCTTGAAAAGATTATTGTTATTGTAATCCATATATAGTGGGAATTTGACTCAGCTGTGAAGAACGGTATCGACAACTCCAAACATCTATTCTTAGTAAATGTATATTTTTTCTTAATGCTTTTAGAGAAAGGAGGTAAAAGTATACATCTATTACAGAAGGAAAGAAGCTGTGGTACCAAACTCAGCAGTGATCACAAATTACAGCAACTTCATGCACTTCTTTTACTGCTTTGATTGTTCGAAATGCCACCTATTTTAGCTAATTCTCCAAGATGTACGTTATGAAAGGGCAAAACCTGACCAATTTAAGGAATGTTAAATTTGCAAATGGATGGATTTTATGCCTCCTTAAGGGCTTTAAAACTTTCATTTTCTTTTCAGCTATAAATACTCTATAATGACAAAAGATGAATATAAAGTAAACTCAAATTCACTAACCCAACCTTTTATATGAGTAACACTGCCTTTTAATGGTAGATTTAGCTAATACTGAATTACGAAGGAGTTCCAACAGAGGTACATATGACACCTGCATTAATATCAAATTAATCCTTTATGATCGATGCTATTGTCATGAAAAGCAGACAAATTAATTAAAGGAATCACTTAAAATAAAGTGTTTCTTCTTTTATGCAGCTTTTTAGTCCTATTTGGGTATTAATTACTCCTGTTCTTAGATTCAGGAGATCCACTTGTTTCCATTCAACTGCATTCCTCAAAGAAGAACTTGAACTGCAGAGCAGTCTGAAGTGACAGGGAACACATTCTGTGGTAGTCAGCAAAAATCAGAAGTTACCCATTATTAGCCACTATTAGAGCTAGTAAAACAGAGTAAAAATGGTAATGGATACTTTTCAAAACTGGAAATCAGTTTTCATTACGCCCTCCTCAAAATTAACACCTAATATCCAAAGACAATTAATCAGTGATCCTGTCTTTTTATTGATAATATTTGGCTTGTTCTGAGATCTTGGAGCAGAGAGTTTGCTGCCTTGCAGGAGAAAATTCTGATTCCTTGAATGAGAACAGTTGATGACAACTGTAAAAGCAGGCACTAGCACTTTGATTTAAAAAAAAATTACTTGCTGTTATCTAAATATTCAGCACATCATGAAGCTACAGGACTATTAGGTGATTTAATATTCTGTGATCCTTTCGTACAGAGCAGTAACATCACCACGCTACTTGTGCAGGATGTGAACAAACAATAAATACTGGATTACATGCTGGTCTCATACACACCAATACCACTGCAGAATAACAGTCCAAATCAGTGAAGCAATTTCCCTGGAATTAATCAGGCTGAATCTATTTTTGAGGGCAGAGAATTTATCTCTACTGTGGCCTTTTTCAGTGTCCTTTCAGCTCCAGAGCTCTGTTACTGATTATGTACA
>NW_010405484.1:4544-7055 GCF_000710305.1 Buceros rhinoceros silvestris | reverse complement strand
GGGAAAGAGGATGTAAAAGGAAAGCACAAAAATAGTATTATGCCTTAAATAAGCCTGCAGAGTGGCTAAGGTTACACTGGCTTTATCAAGTACACAGACCCCAAAGTGTTTAGGAAACTATTAATGATTTCTGTATGCTTGCTGCTGTGTGAGAAAGAATGTGGGATGGAAATGTTCAAGCTTCTTTCAATCATCTTGTCTTATTTGGAGCCTCTAAAAAGAAATTGAGGATCTAAAGATACACATCAGACAACTTCTAAAACAGGTGATATGAATCCCATCCTAAGACTTAAGTTAAAATACGAATGCCTGAAAGAACAAAGGCTGGTTGTAGGAATTTGTCCTAAGATAAATTTAACATCCAGAGAAGAATTCATCCTCCGCTAGTGTGAGGAAATCTCTTCAGATGCTCCAGGGTATCCGAGACATGCCAAAGGGCTGACTGGTAAGACCTAGGACCTATGAAAGACTCATGCATCCATAAAGAATCAGTTGAGAAGGAAGGAAGGAAAAATCCCAGAGCACCTGAACTGCTATTAATTGCCTGCATATGAGCAGTCGAAACTCTACCTCTGGTAAGTGAGTCCTAGACGTGATATTTTTTAGCAGAGGTAATTTTGATTGGATTTTTGACATGGTAAAGTTCAAAGAAGGTTTGACTTTACTGAAATCAACATTCCTATGACCAGATGATACGCTTGGGTAATCACCTCTAAGGCATGGAAGGAGGTGATAGTATGATGTTTTCTAAGTAAAGGCCACATTTCACTCACATTAGATTCAAGGATATTTGAGAAAGCTCAGATTAGGTAATGAACCACACTTCCTTTGTTTCTAAAATTTTGCACAGGAACTTTATAGATACAGGCTGTCTGACAACTTGGACGGAAATCTAGGGATGACCCAGATAGTGTCATAGGCCCTAATTCCTACAGCGGCTTCAAACTCCATTCCCTAATCTGAATTTAACCTCTTGGATCTGAGCACTGCCTTTTTAGCCCTCATCTTGATTGTGAAGTAAAATCACCCTGTCTACATAGCCTCTTTGAACAATTGTGGTTTACATTGTTGTTTTCACTGTTAAGTATGAACCTGAATAATGCATGGCAAAAAATTACAGGATGGGCAATTTAAATTGAGTTAGCACTGCATACTTTCATATTTTGAATCTCCTGACTGGTGTAGGTTTGATTACTCAGACTAAATGTTACATTAACAGTTTTTTTATTTTCCATTTAATATTAAAGAGTATGTCCTCCAAATCCTGTAACGGTGTCTTTATAGCCAAAGTAAACTGGGCAAATACTGTTCAGTAGATTAATGCAAATACGAATAGATTCATTGGAATACGTACTGGCTAAATTCCATATGTTGAAAATAGCAATCAGAGCAATAGGTACATCTCTGCATGCTCAACTAATGTCTTTAGAATAAACGTGTGATGTAAAAAGCTTAGGTGGAAAAAAGTGGTAATTAATATGATCAAGGAAGACTAGCATTAAGAAATAGCTCAATCTGAACATTTCTCATGGGGGACTCAAGTTTCTTAGACTCAAAAACCGATTTCTTGTAATCTCTTGGGGAAAACTTAGAGCAGCCTTTATAGTCCAGGTTCAAGTTCTATTTTAAGATGTTTTCAGGAGTTATCAGTGTTGAGAATAGTATGTATAGATTTTCTTCAAACTTTTTTCTTTTTGCATTTGTTACAGTCTCTCTTAGCAGTCAGATATTGTGATACAAAACCTTCTCTGAAGAACGAAGAGAAAACCATAGATGGATTTTGTGAGCCCTGGAGGAAGAAATATCTGTAGCTGAACACATTCTCATCATCCTTTTGAAAATTAAATCTGTCAGCTGAAGGAGTTAAGTTTTTTCTGCCTGAAGGATCTTGGGGGGAACCTCATCACAGTTTTCCAGTACTTAAAGGGTGGCTACAAACAGGATGGATGCTCCCTCTTCACAAGGAGACACATGGAGAACACAAAGCACAATGGGTACAAGTTGGTTTCATCTCGATATAAGAAAGAAATTTTTTACAGTAAGAGCAATCATGCACTGGAACAACCTTGTCAGGGACATGGTAATGTCCCCATCACAAGAGCAACTGGACAGGGTGCTGGATAACCTCATTTGGGCCCCCTTTCCCATGAAACACTAGACCAAATGATTTTTTGAGGTCCCTTCCAACCTGGGCTGTTATATGCTTCTATGAGTCTGTAAATTGGCATAATTAGAAAAATTCTAAATCAAGAAAAATGAAATTCAACAGGAAAGCTAGTAGGGAAACATTAGTAAGGTGCTGAGGAGAAGAAGAGTATGTCTTGTGAGGACACGAAAATAATATCAGTTTATCTAGACTAGAAATGGGCTTAAATGAGATATAACTGCTGGTTTTAAACGAAACAGAGGTAAATACTGGAAGAATGATATTTCAGCAAACAGATAATTGTGGTTCAAAGGCAGATAAGCATAGACTAACCTGGATACATTTAAGCTAAAAAACGTTAAGAA
>NW_010405484.1:0-4386 GCF_000710305.1 Buceros rhinoceros silvestris | reverse complement strand
GGAATCAGCAGAGTAGGTACATTTCCAGGTGAACAGTTAAGGGTGTCGTGAGAATATGTATTGCTGGAGGTCAGGTAAATACAAATACAGATTTCATAACCTGATACTCATAACAAGTAAATAAAACAATTCAACCCTCAAAATTCCAAAATAAACTTGCTTTGCCCCCTGCTTTTAGCTTTAAGTTTATTAAAGCAATTTCCAGGAAGTAGCCTCTTTTTTTTTTGTTTTTTTTCTAGGGCTTGTTATTTTTAGGCCCCGAAGGTCATCATGAGGCAGTTCTCAGTGCCCTGCAGACCAGCAAAACAGTTTGGGCAGCTCACACAGTAAAGTGGTGCATTTTTACACTCGCAGCAACACTCCATTACCATTCACTTTCTGGATGGAGGCAGAGTGGTGGGTGACCAGCCCGGGCCTGTCTGTACACATCCGAAGTGCCGGCATTTCACAGAGACAGCTGCTGAGTGGGATGGTGGAGTCCAGGACATGCAACGGAGCTGCTGTGGAGAGGGAAGTCATGAAAGAGCCAACGCAGCTTCCCTCAGAAACTGCCCCGCTCTGTCCCTCAGCCAGCACAATACTCGCCCTTGAACAAGAGCTCGTTACATCACGTCCTTACAGGCTGTTGTAACCTTGTGTCCTTATATCCTAGCAGTCGAGAACAGAAAAAGCCTTCAAGCACAGAAAGGTCTTGGTGCCAGAAAAATTAATTAAAGAAGCTCTCAGGAAGCAATGAGGTTCCCATTTTAAAATGACAAAAACCAACACAGATAGTTTGAATGTTAACCTGCAGATAAAAGATCCTTTTTTCTTTTCTTTTTCTTTTCTTTCTTTTTTTTTTATATATATATATATATTCCCAATGATGCAAATTTTGACCTTCCATTCCAGATTTGCAGATAGTGGAGAACAGAACAGACTCCCCAGGACCAGGCAGAGGGGGCATTCCGGGGAAGGCATGTCTTTCATTGTGTGATTGGGAAAGAAAATGCTCCCTTTTACTGAAGATACTTTTCAATAAAGTCACAGTCTTTCTTATCAACTACAATATTTTCATGTTTTATTACAAACTTGAGTTTAGGCTCACTTTCTGCTGAAATTACAACTTCAAATATTATCGGGGAAAAAAAGGAGATGATTTTAATCTAAATTCTGCCTGTACAAAGCTCTTTTCATTACAAGCCTGGGAGCCAGCTCAACACATCTACAACATTTGATTAAGACCCACTGAGAATTAAGTATAAACTCTGGAGCACAAGTTTCCATCTGCCGTGCTGCTGCTAAGATATTGGAGCTGATCTCTTCCTTTCCCTCTTTTCCCAAAGACACTTCTGTCAGGTATCCTACGCTAAAAAAGAAATTCTTTTTCATAGTAAAAACACTAATTCTGTCTTAAGAAACTTCACTGAAATAACTTACTGCAATATATTAGAATGAAAAGTCCACTGAGGAAGAGGATATAGGCAATAGGGAGGATGAGGAGAGACAGAGCATCAGGTCGACAGTTAAAGCCTTTAGAGATGGAAAACCAGAGCAGCTCTGAGTAGAGTGGTTATGACTGTTGTAAGGTTCACAGAGATGAGCAGGGAACATGAGTATGAACAGAGAATGTGAATTTTGAAACACTATAGAACTCTGTTTTTTAAAATACTTTTTATTATTTCACAGTTAAAAGAAAATGACAAATTATATTGGCAATCAGTAAAAAGTAAAATTGAACACTTATCTTAGGGAAATTAAAGCAGAAAGGCATACTGCAAGTAGATTAGAAGTACAGAAGTTATGTGTATATATAATATATACAGTAGGTTATATATTTACACATAGGTATTACAGAAGTGGTGAGAAGCGGGGGCAGCTTGGAGAGATTGTTCTGGTTTCCATCAGTTTTCAGATCTGGTATCTCTCTACCCTGTGGAGCCAGTGAGAAGTACTGCAGCAAGGCACCTTGACAGCTAGTTCTCATTAATATTTAAGACTGCACTGCAAAACCTCTGTTGTGTGCAAAATCACCACACACATACAGCAGGGGGGTTAACAGAGGAGAGATCAAGCTACTCAGTCTTTACTATATGCATACACACACGTCATATGCACATTGAAGGACCGTTTGTTTCAGGGTTTTTCCCTTCAGTTCAGTCATAAAACGGGATGTGGTCATTGGTTACACCCGCTCTGAACATTTCCTCACGATCAGCCAGTATGAGCAGTATGAGTTGGAGTCTCCATCCCCGGAGATAGTTAAAACATTTGTAGATGCGGTGCTAAGGGACATGGTTTAGCGGGGAACCTGGCAGTGCGGGGTGAACAGCTGGACTTGTTAATCTTAAAGTTCTCTCCTAACCAGAACTATACTCTAAGAGAACAAGAGCTTGCTTCCTAGCACCGCTTTATGAAAAGAGCAAGGTAATTCAGAAAACCCCACATTTGCTGTGAGAGAATATTATAAATTCATAAGATTCATTATTTTGGAAAAAAAAAACCCCACAGTTTTATGGGGATTTGGGATTTCCTTATAGACAGCAGCACTGTTTGCATTTTACATGATAATAGATGTTTAAAGATTTATAAATTATTCAAGCAAGATTCGTATCTCCTGGTTTTTTAAATGAGACAAATATCAGTTTTAGTTAGAGATGATGTTACAGTTTGCCAAAATTCTATTTAATATTTATTTGTAAAGGTTAAATGAACTGTCAAAAAATGCTTAGTCAGAGATGTCTTGCAGAAAGTAATTTTCAGAGATCATGTTTAAGAAAACATTAATTCCCATCACAACCTCCAGTATAAAGTAGCTGTGTTCTCTTACTGATACTTTTAAAAAACATCTCAGGATGTTGAATAAAGCAATGAATAATAAAATAAAAGGTCCTACAAGCTTCTCACAGTTTCTATTGCCCTAGTCACTGAAATAGTCACCTGTCTCTACCCGATTAAAGCAGCTGCTTCTGCACTCCAGGTGACTTTAGGCTTGTAAAACACCTGTAAACAAATCGGTCAGTCACAGACACCAACTCAGAGAGGTTACAGAGCTTCACATTTTTAAACTAACAAACAAGGGCTTGAATGGTCCCATCTACATCCACAACATCATGACATCTTAAGGCCACAACCATAAAGTCACTGCACTTGCAGAGACGGGGAGCAGTCCAGAGACGGACACTTTGGCTGTCTGATTCAGCACGTGGCCAGGATGATCTGCGCAACCTAGTATTTCACTCTTCCTTTTTCTAAGCCAGCATGGAAGACCCTCTTCCAAGGACTATCTGCACACAGTGACATCTCCGTGTGTAAAACTACTCGATAGTGGCTCTGATGTAATTTTATATTTGACCGTTCCAGCCTAACTGCCAAATCACGGCTGTGATCACTACCTGTGTCCATACCACAACGTTCCCAGGTCGGGTGCATGTATTTTTCTCCACACTTGACAAGAGCTTGCGGTATATGAACAACTCTGATGACCAATAAATTTAGTACCTATGAAATCTCATCACTCTACTGATCGTAGGAAATAAAAAACCAAACAGCTGAAGAAGCCCCTCAAAAAACCCAACAAGAATCACCCGAATACAACCAACAAAGAGAATCAGAGATTCATACTTTCAATCTGGTCTAATGGTTATATATATTCTGTGCTCGCTGTGTCCTTTAAAGCTTTTCTAACCATTCTGGTGGCTCTAGATACAGTAGAGATCTTGTAAGTTAATTAAGATGGTCCTTCTCAGAGATTACTGTAATGGCCAGCTAGCCAAAACACTGATGTCCCAACGTGCAGCTTAAGCTTTGTATCTGAAATCAATCATATGTGCAAGCAGCCCTGAAATATTATACATACTGCAGCCTGGTGCAGCTTTTTAATTTGGTTCCCAGTACTCATTTTGTCGAGTTCAGTAGTATTCCACTCTGCAAAGAGCCCTACACATTTCCACAGGACATATGGTGTAGTTACACATGCATCTCCTGAAGCAAGTCTGTCTTTGAGCCCTACAGTACGCCTCACAACGTGAGCATCGCAGTATTTTTGGTGTTAACCACCTGGGTTGCTCATGCATCCACAGAGGATTGTGCAACGTATTAGCACAGTATGTTAGGAGTAGGGAAGGGATTGTGCCCCTGCACGCAGCACTGGTGAGGCCACACCCTGAATCCCCAAAACTGGGCCCCTCACTACAAGGAGGACATTGAGGTGCTGGAGCGTGTCCAGAGAGAGGCAACAAAGCTGGTGAAAGCTCTAGAGACCTAAGTCCTATGAGAAGTGGGTGAGAGAACGGGGTTGTTTAGTCTGAAGAAAAGGAGGATGAGTGGAGACCTTATGACTCTCTACGGCGACCTGAAAGGAGGTTGCAGTGAGGTGGGGTCAGTCTGTTCTGCCAAGTAACAAGC
>NW_010405483.1:43793-45754 GCF_000710305.1 Buceros rhinoceros silvestris | reverse complement strand
GAACACGGCGGGGCTGTTCAGCCCGGGCCCCGCGGGGCAGGCACCCTGGGGAGCTCGCTCCTGCCTGGGCGTCCGCCCCACGCACGGGCGGGAGAGAGCCAAGCGGGACAGGTCTGGCCCTGAAACGTTCCTTGGCCAAGTAAGAGAAAATAGGTAGTGGTGTTTTTTTTTTTTTCTTCTTTCTATCAGAGGAAGAACAAGGATGACCAAGATGTGAATACAGGAGCTCTCTGTTGTCTTGGGGTCGGGCTCGTCCGTGGAAATCCAGTTGGTGCAATATTTGGGCAGGCTTTGAGCAGTCCCTTTCACTAACTTGAAGGCATACCCATATTATTCCAGTTTCTCATGCCTCACTACTTATTTATTCATAAATTAGGTGTTTGCCAGGGAAAATACTTTGATGCCCTTCTGATGGAGCAGGTACAGGAGAGGGAGCTGCAAAACCCCCACCCCAAAACCCTTAAGCAATATTTGCAGACTTTTTAAAGTGGAGATTCTTGGGAGAAAAAGGCTGTGTTTCTCCTCACATACTTTCCAGGCTGAAGTCTTTCGCTAGTGTATCTGATGGTTCACCTGTCTAATAATTACAGCTTTTATACCTTTTAGCGGGATAAACAAAACGTATGTTTTCAGCAAATCGGCTGGGAAAGTGACTTGCACATCTGCGTGTCCTTCTGCACGTTCACTCCCTGTGGTACGTGAGCAAGCGGCAAACCCCTCGTGGCTTTTGCAAACTTGGAACTGACGCTGTGTTCAGCAGCCGTGGCTTCTGCTGCCTGACCCCCAGCACATCCGAGGAAAGATGAGCACCAGCAGAGCTCGGCAAGAAGGCAAATCCTGAGGAAACAGCGGAACCACCCAGGGATGGCAGTGTGCTTCACTGGGGACTTACCTGCAAGGCAGTTTGTTTTACCAAAATAAGTTTCAGGGTGCTATTTTGAAAGAATAAAATGTTACAGAAGGTTTTGAATGACAAAGGATTGGGACGTTTCCTCTTTTCTTTAAAGTCTTCTTTTCCAGACTTCTTCCGTGCAAGGCCACCGTGGCTGCAGCGCTGGAGTAGGTACCGAGCCTGCGCTTTTCCCTGGTCTCCTCACAACAGGTAGCTGCAATGGCCCCACGTCCCCTAAATCCTTTGTCCTGCCTCTTGGCTGGACACCACGGAAAAACTGTATGCTGGGGTTTGGAAGAAGCACCCTGGAACCCAGCTTCTGCAGTGGGCACTGCAGTGCAGTGAGCATCATCCTGAGCAGCTAGAAACCCCCTGGTTTTCGTTGGGCCCCCTGTGGGATCCTGGGGATAGGTGATGTCCTGCTGTGAGGATGGCAGGGCGCAGTGGAGTCTCTTTCTCAGCCAGCATGTTGTGGAGGTGCTGGTTCAGAAAGATTTTGTTTGTTTGAGAGAGGATAACAGTCTGAGGTGGCTCTTCTGGGTGTTCTTGGGCGTTCTCTCAGCTTTCTCTCCTCATGTGCTGAGCTGGGTTTTGGTTTTGAATTCACTAACAGGCTTATAGTTCTTCTGCAGCTTGAAAGAAAAGCTCACTTCCCAAAGAGGTTTCAGGAAACATCTGCACTTCTCTTCTTTGATAGGTCCTAGTTAAAAAGCAACCTCCCTCTCCCCAGTCACACCCTTAAATTCAGGAGGGGTGGCTTTTCTTTCTGGATTTTGGCTTTGGGTGTGTTTTTCTCTTCTTGCTTGTTGTTTTCTTCTCCCCCCCACCTTTCCTTACATGCAGACAACTGCCTTTATGCTTGTGCGTCTCTCCTCCTTAGGTCTCTTCGTTCTGCTCAGGGCGTTCCCTGCAGTAACTATCTCCCTCATCGACCTGGAGAACGAGTGCTCCTCTGCCAGGAGAGCGTGCCTGGTTCCGTGTTAGCTGAACCCAAGGGCCGTGGCTACCTTCTCGATGCTAACGCTGACTTCTTAGCTCTGAGCTGCTGTTAGGTTCTGCAGGCATTCCT
>NW_010405483.1:41193-43662 GCF_000710305.1 Buceros rhinoceros silvestris | reverse complement strand
ATCTCCTTTATTTTGATGCTAACAGAATTAATCTAAACTCCCGCTCTCAGCAGGCTGTTCTCAGCCTGAAACTGAGGCAACACCATGTTTACACAAATAAATTCACGGTCCACAGAGCTTCTTCCAGTCGAGCAGCTGCTGAGCACTTAACAGTGAGGGACTGGGAAGCACATGTTTCACATGCATAGAGAACATTTCTTCTTCTGAAGGGTAACCCGTTTTTCACTTTTCTTCTGAAGAGTCGAAAGCTAGAACATCTGCTTCTTGGCCAGCTGTTCTCTCCCACAAACGCTGCTTCCCAGGTCCAAAAAGCCTTGGTTAGGTTATTGTGTGCATGTGTCTCAGTGCCTCTGTTTCTGAAGTGTGCCTGGAGCTGCCCCAGGGGAGCACAGAGACCTGTTAAACCAGGCAGACGCTGTGGTGGACCCGCGGCTCGCGCCCTGGCTGCTGCTGCGCAGTGGAACCGCGAGGCTGGCCCTGAGGACTGTCACCACAGCAGCAGCACTGGGCTTCCTCTGACTGGTTGGTGGTGCTGATGCTCTGTCCCGGGGCTGAAGCTGGGTGAGACGGGGCGCACACCTCTGCGTGCCAAGGCTTGGCAGTCCGGGTAGGCAGGGACTGCTCTCAGGGCATCCCTGTGACAGTGTCTGACTGCGCAGGTGACAATGGTAGGTGCTTACAGGCAGCTTCTCCAAGATTTTGGCCCTAGTGACAGAGAAACGTGTTTTCCATGTGTCAGTTGCTTGTTGAAGTTATTTTAATAAACTGGCTGCTTTTCTTAAATTCTTAAACTGCAAAGGTCTTTGAAAAGAATAACGACTGGTACAGGCTGTGCAGAGTGGAGTTAGGGCTGAATCCAGAGCTGAGCACCAGGCAGGTGGGAGCAGCCCCGCTCTCAGGATCCTTCCGAGGTGCCTCTGCCTCAGGAATGTCCCCCGAGTGCTGCATCCTGAGCTGCTGTTTAACTCCCATGGGCAAAGCTTGAAGATACTTTAAACGAGGAGAAAAAAAAACCCCAAAGCAAACATAAGTTCTGGAGAGTGCGTAAGGATCTCTTCTCTCTCTCTTTTTTTTTTATTAAATTTGCATTTTTGTTTAGACCACATCCTGCTTATTTTGGGGTAGATGAGAAGAAAGCAGCCTAAAGGCTGATGTGATCCTGGTGCTCTCAAAGCCCTTGGTGTTTCTTCTCTTCTGCAGTCATAGGCAGGTAAAATATGTGCGTTTTCCAAGCGCCCGCTTGGCATTTGTTTCCCTGAGGGAGGGAAACTGAAGTAAGTTCAGAGAGATTGCCACTTTTAGCTAGGGTTCAAAGTTAGCGTAGGAGAACAGTATTTCCAGATGAACATGCAGGAATGGGCGTGGAGCGTGATCTAGGCGTGCTTTAGTGGTGGTTCCATCTCTCTATAGAAGGACAGTGTATTTCTGCTGTACCCTGCCCCCCGCACCCAGAATCAAACCATGGAGAAGGTCAACCCCAACCGGTAAGCTGATGTTCTGTGCTGTTTTCGCTCCCAGCTAGCCAAAAGAACAGGTCAGCAATTTACTCCTCCTTGTAAAGCAGAACTGGTAACAGCATCTGGTTTACGGATACAGAGGCGAGTGAGGTCCGTCCTCCGACTACCGTTGCCTACTGGTATTTCTATTAGATGTAATGTGATCTGCAGGTGGCAAATAAGGCCCAGCGCTACGCAAAAAAAATGAATTGCTACTCATTAAAAACCTATTCCAGCTGGTAATGCGTTTTACGCCTGTCCCTTTCAGCCCAATCGTGCTCGTTCCCCTGGGTCCCCACCTGGGATGTTGTCCACATGGAAAGAGCTTCCTCGGTGAATTGGTAATTGACTCCTCAGAATGGTCTGTCTTGGCTTTCCCGTCCCCTGCCGTCCGTCCGGCACGCTGATCGAGGACTCGCATTGCGGAGCTCTTTCAGCAGCAGTGGGGCTGGTCTTCTCACGCTCCCACCTACTCCCTCTGCTCAGCTGCGCTGCCCTCGACCATGCCTGCTTTGCGGTGAGTTCATAGAATGCTGAATCGTGGCACGCTCCGGTGCACTTCCCATCTTGGAGGTCCCAGTCCAGCTCAGCCCTTGGATGCCATTAAAACCTGCTGTAATTAGGGCGTAGGACATGTCCACAAAGTGTGCCGGAAGAGTTCTGCTCTAAGGGGAGAGGAGAGGCAAAGGATTTGGGCGAGCTAGAAGTTTTTGTAAGGTACTGATCCCCATACCTTTTAATCCCTAAAAGGGTCCTGTTGTTTTATCCCTCCCAGGAATATTAATTGTTCTTACACACAGTGTCGGCCCTTGCTGTGCGCTCTGATGGCTTAGAAGCACAGTCCGAGCCCTGGAGAGCGCGTTTGCCCCACAGCCTTACGGAAAAAGTGAAGACAGCCTTCTGGAACCTGGGAATAATCACAAATCTGAGGTCTTTCTGGGGAGGCTCGTCTGTCTCAGTGGCTTTTCTTTCA
>NW_010405483.1:29409-41094 GCF_000710305.1 Buceros rhinoceros silvestris | reverse complement strand
TCAGTGGCTTTTCTTTCATAGGCAGTGTCGTTCAGCAGCAGGCTAAGACCACAGGCTGGGCAAACCCCGCAGTCTGCAGCGTGGGGCAGGTAGTCGTACTGCTTTCTCCGAGAGAAGAGTGGGGCACAGAGGGGGGTGTGTTTGGCACGTCCCACAGTTCCACCCTAGTGCTCTAACTGTGGAGAAAAGATCTTCCAGGTGTGCAATATTTCAAAGAGCCGGATGTAGTTTAATGTGAGGAATGTAAATCTTTCTGGTGATGTTAAAAAAATAGGAAAAAATACAAACACATTCTCCTCCAACCTGGCAAGTCTGATCAGCGCTCGTCAGCGGGATCAGGTCGTCTGTCTTTGAACACTGAACCCGTCTGATGATGTATGCGGATGTACCCCAAACGATGGGCAAGTCCTGACATTGAGGTGTCCGTGGTAAGGTCTTGTTGGGAGTCAAAACCAGTTTTAGGAAACCTGTTCCAATATGTGAAGTAACGTACGTCGGAGTGAATCATTGGCAGCTGGTGGTTGGGTTTTTCCTTACAACTTAAAGTTCACAGTTGGAACCAGACCCCCACACGGACAGTGTTTTCTCAGGTATCATGTGTGGAAATTGTGCACAGAGTAGTTGTTTCTTATAAAGGTGGGAGGCCTTCGGGGTTCCTCATGAGGTATAAGCGAACTGTAAGCGGGTGGTAAATGTAACTTGCGCCGCTTCTACAACCCTTTTTTACTCCCTCAGCTGTATATAATACCTTAACATATGTGAGAATCGAGTCCGCAGTGCTTACAAACGATGGCCAGAGGAGAGCTGGGTCTGTACTTCTCTTGTCTGAACAGCTTTCCTGGCTTTCCTCTTTCTTTCCTGGCTTTGGAGCACAACACAAAGATCACACACTTCTGTTTCATTGGTTCCAGCCCTCCAGGTTGCTGTTCACATCAGGCGCGGGTGCAGGAGGCTGGAGTGGATCCTCACGATCTGTTTGGAGTGGCCAACCAGTATCTGCAGTATCTGTCTGTATATGGATTTGTAGGAAGCAGCATGTACCTTGGTGAGCAAATTGTGAGGGTTCTGTAATTTAGGTTTGGTTCAGAAAAAATACGAGCACTGAACTCAAAACCAGACGCCTCAGTGCTTCAAGTGTTAACCTGTGCAGGAAGTACTCAGGAGTTGGTTGTCTTTCTATGTTTGTCCCCCTCTAACTGTCCTACTTCCAACGTTTCCAGCCAACAGCATAGGACCTGATTTTGGGCTAGGGGAAGCCCATACAAATTTTTGGTTGATGTTGATGATCGCTGGGTGGGAGAAACACGTTGGAAGGCTCTGATAGGGCTGCGTGTGAAGAGGCAAACGGTGCCGGCGGCAGGATTGTACAGATATTCTGTGCAGGTAAGCAGATGACTGGATATCTGGGTAAATGGTTGTTCACAGAGGTGCGTTAGGTTTCTCTCACCTGGTTTGCAGTATGACGGTTGGTACTGGTCTTTGCCAAGATGCTCCTGGAGAAAGTGCCCCTGTGTCTTGCACAGCTGAGCGCAGCCCCATATGAACGGTCAGCGTTTGTCTACAGGAAGCAGCAGCTGCCGATGGATTTGAAATGCTCAGAGCACTGGCACCCCACAACGTTTGGGTGCTGCCAGATCGTATCGCTGGAGAGGGGAGTGAGGAAGATAAGCAGGGAAATGTGGGATCCTGTTTGGTTCACAAAGGCAATTTGTCGATCTTGAGCTTTACCCACTGCCTCAGCGCCTCCCCTGTGGGGGGATTTATATTTGTCATAAATAAGTAAGTGTAAATACACGGAGAGACTTGTATTTATCTGCAGTAAATAACTGCATCTCCCTTCTCTGTGGGTTGAAACCTCCCTTTGTGCCAGCTGTGAAGAGTTAGAACTTTCTTCCTGTGACCTCCTTGAACTGGGGTGTGGGGCGTGTGGATTTGGTAGGACCTGAGCAGGTAAGCGGTGGCTCTCGGAGCATTTCTAGTAGCTGTCCTCCCACCTGCCAACGCTCCTCAGGCCACTGGCCTTAGTCACAGCTCTCCCGCTGCCCCCTCCAGCATCGGTACTGGAAGGAGCACGACGTCGGGCCCCGCTCCAAGTGCAATGGCCATGTTCTTAAGAGCTGTCTGAACTTCGGAAATAAACAGGTATTGCTTGCTGCCTTGGGTGAGTCACAGTCCTCAGCTACGGCTTTCAGGATGCTTTGCTCTGTGTCCCTGTTGTCCATAGCTGAGGAACATGTCATCGGGCACATTTCCCCCCAGCAGAAGCTGGGGTTCATCTCCAGCCAGAGAGACAAGTTCCCTGCGTGGTGTTTTAGGTCTCTTCCGGCTGTTCTGTTCTATGCCATAACACTTTGCTCTAGATGGTAGGGATGCTTAGTCAGTGCACCGCAGTTGTAAATAGGTTTGGCTGTCTGGCCCAAACCCTTGTAGATAAGTGTAGTTTTCAAACCCATCTTGAATTACAGCTTTTAGTTAATTAAATTTCATGAAAACTCACAAGTGGATGTAAAGCACAAACTTGATGCTTAATGGAATTTGTGTTAGAGACAAATCAGGAGAGTAATGAAGGGACTTTCAGAAAAAGGTTTTCCTGTTCATGGGTTTTGTGGTTTTTTTATTCTCTTTGTTTCAGACAGGAGATTTGTCATTCTGGGAGGAAAGAGTGCAAATTTGTACAAGTCTTACTGGGGGCAAAAGGTGTGACACAATAAAAACGTTCAGATTAACTTAAGAAGATTCAAGGTGATTGATAGTTTAATGAATGAATGCTTATAGGTGGTTAGAAATGAATCATGGCTGAGGAGAGAGGAGAAAGGTTGACAGACGAGAGTGATCAAAGGCTTTTGGTTTTGAGGAGGAGGCCTCAGAAGTGTACCTTTACAGAGACTGCGTTTTTGTTCGGATGTTCTGGTTGCTCTCAGGGTTTGTAAAGCTGCTTTGAGGGTAGTCTCCATGCTAGCCTGTAGTTCTGTGTTGGTTTGTATCTGGTAATATGCGAACGGGTTTTTAGGAGATGAAGTTTATGAGCAGGAGAGCCTTGAAAGGTGGAGCCCTCTGTTTAACATTGCAAACAGTACTGGAACATCTGCCAGCTTTTCGGAACGGTTGGGTCATACTGCGCCAGTCAAGGCGTTCATTTGAAACTAGCTTTTCTGCAGGATGATGGGTCCCTTCTTCAGATGCAGGAGACAGACCCGGTCTCGTATCTGAGCCTTGCTGTGTGCTGCGGACGGTCTTATTTTCCTCATTGCCTCCTGTCTGCCCTTACCTGGTTTTCCTGCCACGTAAATGGGCTGTTCAGAACAGGAGGTGCTGGGGATGCGGAGGAGATGTGTCTCCCAAGAGGGTCAGATGAATTGCAGGTGATTCTTCTGGCTCTTCCTATTGATGTCGATTCTGTCGATGGTACAGAATCACTTAACAAGTAACACATGTTTTGATGGAATTAAATGTGAAATTGGAAAAGGAAACATGTCTTGAGTATAACAAAGGCTTGCCAGATAAACCATTACACTCTAGAAATCTGCTGCTGTTAAAATAAAAAATGTTTTCTAAAAGAGTTCCATGTGGCAGTGTTTCCATTTCCCCCACGGTCAGAAAAGACATATCACTGGATTTCAGTGGAGTAAAACCAAACACATGTACAGCCATCGAATGCTGTTGTGCCTCACCTACCTAATAACCACTGCACTCAGTGTTCAGTTTTTCGTACATGGGTCCCAGGATGCAAGAACCCATCTGTCTTGCTCATCCTACCAGTTTTCTTTGGGCTTTGTGTTGTGGTAGTATGTGAAAAGGAGTTGCCTTTTGCCAACCCATTCTCTGTACAGCTGGGAAGTGAAGCCAGTAAAGGTACCGAAACAGAGAACGGATAGAGAGTAAATAGGAAACAGGGTTTCCCAGCACCAAGTGGTGTAGACACCCGTCCCATCAACCCCTTTGTCCGTGCCCTGAAGCAGCAGGGATGCGTTAGGACCCCAAGGCTGAGAGTCATCTCTGGCAGGCGGAACTGGTGCTGAGTGCGGGTGTCCTCCACTGCAACCTTCCAGTCAGCTCTGGCACACGGAGCTCAGCAGCTCGCTGGGTAATTTGCTCTCATACTTGTAGCCTCCCTGTTTTAGTCAGCGTTATTTCTAGCACAGGTTCTGTTTTGCTGTTTGTTTGCTTGTGTTTAAGTTCTCAGGTGTTTGCTCTGGAACTCATTAGCTATTGGGAATGAAACAGTACGGGGCTTGGCTGGCGAGGTCCGCTCTGTTCCCTGGTGGTAGCACCGAATAGACAGGCATGTGGTAACCTGTGTCCAGGCTGTCATCTTTCCGAAAAGCTCAAAATCTGCCATGGAAATTAAGTTGACTAAGTTCTGCTTCGGCTGTAGAGGTGCATCCCAAATAAAGGAACACCCTCACCCTCCCTGCGTTGGCCCCATAATTAGCCCATGGATGGTAGCGCCGTAGAACAGCCAAACAACCCCCACCTTGCTTAGAAGTGGGCATCCAGCGGCGTGAGACTGCTTTGGAGTTGTGTGCCTGGGGCTGGCCCCGGGACCTGAGGGAAATCCTAATGTGAGTGTCTTCACTGCTGTCAGAAGCCCAGCCCGGGTGAAGTTGGAAAAGTTTGTACACTCTCTCAACATGTTTTTATACGGAAATCTGTGCCCGGGCGTGTGTGTTTCTTTGTCATTTGTGGCCACTTTTGTGTTTTCCAGTCCATAATCTTCATCCGTGACCGAAACGCTCATGGCCAGGAGGTGTCTGCGTACATTGACTACGCTCACAGACTGATCACAGATTTTGAAGTCTGCTTCAGCGGGAAGAAAAGGCCTCTCCCTCGGAACACCGATCTGAGGTATTTGCTTTGATTTCGTTTATTTGACTTCAGGTGACACACAGAGAAAGATTGAAATGGTTTTGAGAGGCAGACAGCTATGGAAGGGTCAGAATTAGTTGTGGAGGATGTCTTTAAGATGGATCCCTGTCAGATGTTTAGTCCAGAGCATAAATCTTAACCAGTCTATTAGAGCCGCTGCTGTGAAGGCGGGCTGTCTGCAGAGGTCTGCTCACCGATGGTGGTCCTCCTCAGTCCTGGGTAACGCAGCATCTCACCTGCTTTCTCGCTGAAGAACGTGTTTTCCTCAAAGTACTTCCCATGCCTGGAGGTACGTGTACGAGGGGAGTTTGTGCCCTGGTGTGGGTGGAGGCAGGTTGAGGAGGTTTGGTGCAGCACAGCTCGCCATCTGCCCGCGGCCTGGGACTGTGCTGAGCGTGGAGGCAGGACGTGAACGGGCAGGCGTGCTGGTAGACGTGTCAGTGGGCAGGTGGCATGAAGCGTTACAGGAGCCTCCTTTTTCCCCCCCTTGGAAAGCAGGAACTGTCAGTGAGCTGCAGAGTCACGCACAGGTTCTGTCTGCTGGTGGGACTCCTGGTTTCTCGGAACCAAGAGGTTAATGCCTTTCCCCCGTTTGACGAGAGCGGTTTGTGGTAACGTCAATGACGGCGGATGCTGTTCAGTCAAACCTTGGTACGTGCTACAGAGCAAGAAGGCAGGAGGGGCCAGGTGGGCTGGTGGAGGTTGTGTGTTATGTGTTCAGGGGACAGCAGATGTCAGTAATGAGGCAGAGATGCTGAAACCTCTCAGCTGCCTGTGGTGGGGAGCAAAACCCCCGATTTTAGGCTTTTAAATCACGGGGGTGAACAGGCAGTTGCTGTGCATGACTGAAACAAGAAGAGGAGAAAACACAACCTTGTGTCCGCTTTGCATATGATGTCCTCTTGACATGTTAGGATTTTACTAGTGACTCCTAAATATGCCTTTTCAAATTGCTGTTGTCCTATCCAATGAGAAGTGTTCGTGTTGTATCCAGTAGCTGTGCTTAGTCCTGATTATTCTGAGTTGGGAAAGTTTCATTCCATGTATCCTTCGCCCTCTTTTTCCGTCCCTTGTGTCAAAACTGGGATGCGCTGCAAACTTCGGCCCGGGATGTTCATTCCTTCCAGTGGCAGAGCAGAGCTTCAGGTGGTATTCGATACAAACACTGTGTTATGTAAATGTAACTGTCCCCATATACACTGAAGCGCTAGTGCATTGTGCTCTGGCTAAAGGGAAGAACCTTCGTGCTGTGGTCATGGATCCATCGTGTGTACAGCCTGGCTACTCGTAAAAGCCCGGTTGTGTTGCAGACAGTCTCTAAGCATGTTTCCGTATCCTGTGCTGGGCTGGGTTTGGCAGTGGTAGAGTTAATTTTTCCACAATAGCTGGTGTGGGGCTGTGTTTTGGGTCTGTGCTGGAAATGGTGTTGATAATACATGGGGATGTTTTAGTCAAGGGCTTTGCTGCTCCTCACCCCACCAGCGAGTAGCTGGGGGTGCACAAGTTTTTGGGAGGAGTCAGAGCTGACCCCAGGAGCGTTCCAGACCATGTGATGTCATGCTCAGCATTTAAAGCTGGGGTGGGGGGGGAAGATGGAGTTGGGAGGACGTGGGAATGGTGGCATTTGTCTTCCCCAGTAGCCATTGATTTGGTTCACTTGCGTGCGTGCCTTTTGCTTTACTGACTAGACTGTCTTTATCTCAACCCATGTGTCTTCTCACTGTTACCCTTCCCATTGCGCCTCTCATCCCACCGGTGTAGGGGGAGCGAGCGAGCAGTTGTGTGGTACTTAGTTGCTGGCTGGGGTTAAACCACAACGCGTGGGCCACTGGAGTTGTCCAGTGCCCCATTTGGCATCAGAGAGGTCTCTGGAGCAGCGCTTTTCATTCCCACCACATCTGTCGTGGTTAACATGGTGAGTGTTATTGGACAGGTAGAGGGCAGGTATGAAGAAGCCAAGGGAAAAAGACTTGGTGAGTACTGTACTGATTTAAAGGTTCTCGTTGGCAGAGAACTTACCAAGTCCTCTCAAAACCTTTTTACTGAGTAGATAAAAACATCCTGGTTTTTGGTTGGAGTCTTAAGTTGGCCCTTCACCTGCTGGATCCTGTATTTGTAGTTGCCTGCCAGGTTAAACCCTGCTTTAGGATTAGACAAGTGGGAAGTACCTAGGCCGACACCAACACCATCTCCTGCCATTCTTTAGTAATTTAAAAAGAATTTTCTTAGAGGTAATTGTACATGGCCGTGGTCATCCTCATCTTAGCAGCGTCATTGCTCTCCCTCTCGGTTTTCTACCCAGCCTCTTCAAAACTCTTCAAGAATGCTTTTTGTGAATGGGGAGAGCTGGACTGAGCATGATTTGGTGCCTTCAGCTTTTAATCCCTTGTCGAGCTCCAAATCAAAGTCTCTTCCTCACATTTTTCTTCCCTAGATACTCACGTGTTCAGACAGGCGTGGAAGTGTCTGACTCTAGGTGGCACATCCCCTTCTCAGGCTGCAAGACGGTATTTCCGTCAAAAGTGGTTGTTCCTACAAATCATGGTTTCAGCTTAAGCTGTTCCAAAACGCAGCCCCCTTAAAGAGTGAGTCGGTTAGGGAAACCACCTCGCTCAGAGCTTGGCAAAGCCCTTGTTCTTGGTCATAGTTGTCTTAGTCACTCGGGAGATTGTAAATCTTGGGTTCTGTCTTGTGCAGAGCTCTCAAATTATCTTTTCAGTGTGGAAATCCCTACTTTGCTGCCACACGGTTTTCCTTAGCTGTCCAGGGATACTGAACTCGGTCTTCAGCTCCCTCATATCAGGTTCTTGTTCACTGTACAAGGTAAAAATACCGGACAGTTAAGTTTTTGTGGTATTCATACTTTAAATCCAGTGGGTAATATGAGAGGGTTTTGTGTTTGATCGACGTGGTTCCTCTGAGTATTTTTGCCATTTTATTGCATTGCCCTATCGAGGGAATATTATTTCTATGATATAATCCTCATTCGGTTCCAGTTTATTAAATGAAAGGAATGTGTTAGGCAGTCAGTTCTTCAGAGGTCTGGAATCCGGACTGTAATTGAATCCATTCCCTCTCTGCTAATTTATGTAATCTGATGAGAAACAAGTGTAATACAATTTGTTCAAAGAAAATGGAGAATGTTCTCTATGTGGAGCCATACCAGAAAAGCTCTCTGAATGAGGAAGCACAGCAACAGACGACGTCTGGGCTGCCTTCTGGTGCACCAGCCAGACTTTGAGCGCCGGTCCTGGTGAAGGAGGATGAAATGAATGTCCTGGGGTAGAGTTGTAACGTTTCAGTTTTGTGTGAACCCCGCCCTGGTTTCTCATGAGTTCCTGTGGCAGCGTGCTGGACATGGTGGTTTTGATACTGCGTGCTGCAGTGTTTTATCCTTGCGCTCGGCTTGCAGTTGCAGGGCTTTCATTCCTCCTCGCTACTGTGCACGTTCTTTTTAAAACCAGCACCAGGGAGGGAGCCGTTGGCTGTAGAACACAGATTCTGGATTTTCTCTTGAACTCATGGACTGAAATCACTTGTTTATCCCATCAACAGTGCAACTTGTTAGGCTTTGGCCCCGGGACACATCAATGCGAGCACGGCAGGTGCAGCACTCGGAGCTCTGTGGGGATGCACCTCGTCTGTGGTGGGAGTGCATCGTGATGCACCGGGGCTTTCTGACATGGTGCGTTCTTGGTCATTGGCAAGAACCATCCCACCAGACTCTGCCCTTCTCCTCTCACCGTTCAGCCGTGGTCTGTTCTGGCTGCCGGTGGGCGCAGCGGTGGAAGTCATTCATTAACTGGGGCTGGCCTTCCTTCCCATTCCCCTGTCAGGTGTATGCTAAGATACCATCTGTTAATCTGTAAAGACCCGCAGGCCAGACCATGGCCAGCAGTGCGTTCCCAGGTGTGGGGCATGAGGCAGCTTCTCCCTTCCCTGCTTCACCCCGTGGCTCACAGGCTGGAGAGCAGCTTGCTCCTGCCCCGCTGAGCCAGGCGAGAGCGGGCAGGGAAGAAGTTGCATTTTCATGCTTGGCAGTGCGGGCAGTCCTGCCGTGCCAGGCAGAAGAGGCGCAGAGAACTTCTCCTCCCTGGAGGAGCAGGTGATGGGAGCCAAACCAAACCCCAGCTGCGCCCCGGGAGCAGCGAGGCAGCAGTGACCCGCATGCAGGGGTTGTGGTAATCCCAGAGTCCAGCCCAAAGCCTCTGGAAATCATTTCCAGTGCACAAGTCCGGTTTTTCACCACCGCTTAGGTCTGCGTGGCAACGGAGAGCAGGTGGCAGGTAGGCATGCAGGTGGGACGGAGAGTACACTCAGCCGTGACGTTTGCATGTGTGAGGAGAAAATTCCATTGCTGCCAACTCAGTAAATGTTTAATTTGGAGATGTACGCTTGCACATCTGGCTTGTATTTTAAAACAGAAAATATTACTGTTCACTTCTAATTTCTGACTTTTTTTCAGTCTCATAAGAAAGATAAAGTCTCTTAAGAGGAAAGATTGGCTTTTTTACAGCTTCGAACAAATTAACTGTATACATTTGAAACAGGGAAATGGAAACTACAGATCACCAAAATCTTAGGAGAGAAAAAACGTAGGGGAAAGGCTGTGCTGCCCTCCTTGTCAGTGCAGCTGAACTATCACCAGAAAGAAAGGAACAGGAGGGAGAACCTCTCAGAAAGTAGAAATTGGCCAAGCGCTTGTCTGGAACGCGGTTTGGGTTGAAGCTTCTCTGTGGAGTTGGAGAATGATTCATGGCTGTGTGCGTGTGAAGAGAGCGTCACGATGCACAGACAGATCACGTGGCAGTCGGACCTCAGCACGACAGATCTTTCTGCTTTTCCTGATTTCTGGAAAATAAAGGGGACCATTTTGCAGTACTTCCCTGGGCATTCCCTTGTTCCATGGGAGCTGTGTAGGCCACGAGATCAAATCCCATCTACCTTGCCTCACCAGTTAGCCGTCCTGTCTTCCCACCAGCCCCAGTTCTCTCGTAACATGGACCAGAAATGGTACCGGCTTAGTCTTTGTGATGCTGAGAATGGGGGTGTGCCGGTGCTGGCAGGAGGGTTTTTATCAAGCTCTCGTGAACAGTCCCATTGCCTGCATAAGATCTGCCGGTCAGCGTGCCGCAAGCCAACGCATGGAGAACGTGCCTAAACCTCTCGAGGTGTGTTTTTAAAGGCCCCTTTAAGGTGCCCACCGGAATGGGCTTCCTGGTGTGGCTGTGGTGTGATGAATAATACTGGAAACAATAACAGCTAATGGTCGAGGTCCCAAACAAGGGACCTAATTGGGCGTTTGCTTACTGCTTTTGTGTTTAGGGAAACGCTTAAGGCATGTATTTACATGCTTTTCCAAGCGAGAAAACCAAGTAAGGACCCCGGATGAGGTCTTCAGGTGCGGAGTGTGTTTGCACACACCAGGTTAAGAAGCACATGTGGTTGCATTGTTTATTTAAAATCTAAGTTAGACAGAATGCGTGTGAAGCAGGCAGTGCCCCAGCTGGCACGGCACACCTGGACACATCCGCTCTGAGGAGCAGGCGTAGCTCTTGCTTGCGTTGCGGTGGCTGATCTGGGCATTGCTCGTTCGTAATGGACATGGAGGGGATGCTTGTCACAAAGCCACAGCGTCCCCTACTTTTGCAAGTACTTTTCTGGAAAACTTGTGCTTTTGGTGTGTTACCCAGACCTAAACGCCGTCCAGAGCACTGTGAGGTGATTGCGAGGCAGGGTGTGATTTCTGCCACGCAGGGGTGTCTGAGGAAACACTTTTTTCTTCTCATGAGACCAGGAAATAGCTGTGGCTGCAGTCAGTGTGTCTGGGTTTTTTAGTGTATGGGTCTATGGAATAATGAGCACTTTCATCATTTGCCGGCTGTATCCTGGGGAAAACGATGGCAAAATTCTCACACACTGTGTTGGTAAGTTTGACTGGAGAATCACTGTGTCTTGCCACAACAGAAGGTCTCCGTAACGCTTAGCAGAGGAAGCCCCAGCTGCTGTGATGGACAGCCTGTACCTCTGCCTGGCCCAAGAGACCTTGATGATTAATCTCCGGGACCAGAATTAACACTGAGGGATCCGTTGGGGGACCTGTTTTAATTCCTTGGAAAAACTTTCCCTTAAACTCCCAAAGCTGTTATTTGGAAAAGACCTGGTATCTCTGAAGTGTCTGGGGGAAAGGAGCAGGGAGAGACAGAGAACACCCTGTAAGCAGCTCGGGATGATTCAGCCGTTACTGGCCTTTGTGGCTGCATTTTTCTAGCTCTTGTGCCTGAGCTGTGTCAATGATGAAAGATCCAATGACGGATGGATACGCAACTAGATTTCCCACATCCTTGGTGAGGGCTGAGTAATCAGGGTCTCGAAACAAACATTGAGTTGAAAAATTCCTCAGTACCCCAAACTGGATGTGCTTATCTGCTGTGCTGCAGCAAAGGTCTGCAAGTAATCTGACCGCGTGCAAAAAAGTATTTCCAGTTAAAAGCTCTTGGTATCGCTGTGTTTTCCCTTATTTTTGGACCGCCGTGGTGCCACATATTTGGGCTTCTAACGATCTTACTGCTCATCCTTGGATCTCCTTGGTGAAAAGAGAGTATTTACCTAAAAACTAAGAGCATCTTACAGGATCTTCTTTTCTGGCTGCAGTGGTCATGCCAAAGACACTTCATCACAACCAAGCTGTCGCAGTGCTGACAGGCTTTAACTGGGCGTTTTTTGAGGAGTGTTAGGAAAGTAAAGCAGCCAAACTCCAGGCCCCTGGCTGAGATCTGCCTGCATCGTTAGTGTATTTCTCT
Source organism: Buceros rhinoceros silvestris (assembly GCF_000710305.1). Classification (NCBI taxonomy): domain Eukaryota; kingdom Metazoa; phylum Chordata; class Aves; order Bucerotiformes; family Bucerotidae; genus Buceros; species Buceros rhinoceros. The sequence continues at coordinate 29,425 of NW_010405483.1, read as the reverse complement.
GCTCTCCTCTTGATTA
>NW_010405483.1:21403-29272 GCF_000710305.1 Buceros rhinoceros silvestris | reverse complement strand
GGGGGGTAGTCTTTGTTTGTTTGCGCTACAGACTTCACATTTATGTTTGTGAAAAATCTTTATTTGATGATGTTTTCAAAATAGCCCAAAGGCATCCTTGCTTGTGGAGATCAGATGGAAGCCAGGTTCGGGAGTCAGTAACCCTTCAGGAGAAAGCCCGAGGGTTGGTTTCAGCCTCACCTACTTCGAGAGAGGGCAGCTTGGTTTGTGCCAGCAAGGAGCGTGTCCAGGGGCAGTAGTAACACGTGTCAGTGTTCAAGAGTGGGTTGGGTTTTCCCTATCATTCAACATACACCTCCCTTCTCCTCCGTGAAATAAGCGTTCGACTTGGTTTTCATGGTCGTTACTTTTGTTTTAAATCTTTCCCCAGTTTTCTTGCCCTGCCTCCTTGTCCCCTCTCCCTCGGAGGTGCTTATGGCAAGTGCACAGAATTGAGCGCTGGTCTGGGAAGCCTCGCAGCAGTTCTTTGTGTCTGTGGTTTTCATGGAAACGAGAATGTCTCGCTGTCGAAGTGCTGTTGTGTGTGCTCTGATGCCAGGCCAAGGTGTGACGGTGGCGGGGACGGCTCTCACCCGGGGGTACCACGGTGTTGTTTCAGCAGCGTAGGAACAGCCCACCCTGGTTTTGGAGCCTGCAGCTCAGGTCGTGGCAGCCGCTCTGCCCGACTCTCAGAGCTTCTCCTTTCCACTTTTATCCCAGGCTGAGTGGCAGGGAGTTCCCATGCTCTTCGGAGCGAGCCCAGCAGGGCTTGTTCAGTGCAATCCGAGTCTCTCGGCCCCAGTAAATTCCTCTGGTGCTTTTCCAGGGGCTGAGGTTGGAGACCAATTTAAGGCACTAATGTAATGCACGGCACTAGTAAAGACACCGTACATCTGCATGTGATGACAACTGAACTGCAGGTGCTCCCTGGCTCCCACAGGTTGCTTTTATTGTGTCTCTGAAAAGGACCACAAGCCAGGAAAGGGACTTAATTCCTTTCACTGATAGGGCATGTTTGGAGGGTATGTTTTCCCTCTGCTGTGAGTTTTAAACAGGCTGTTCCCCTCCTCCGGCCCCCTCTCCTGATTAATGCCTGGAGACTATGGATTTAGAATGACATTCCAGGCTGATCTAGTAACAAGGTTTGGACGTGAGAGCTGTGCGCGCCGAGCCAAGCCCGAGTCCTCGCTGTGCCAGAAACGCGTTGTTTCGGCGCTGTCTGGGCAGTGCACCTGCACCTACGCTCCGGAGCTGCCACCGAGGAAACCTGCCTGCAGTTCCTGCTCCTCGTTACATCCTCGGATCAAAACGTTCTTTGTAGCGACATGGTATCTGGCTGGCTCCCTCTCCACGCTGGTACACCCTGAGGTTTGCAGGATGCTGATACCATGCTCCCCGTGCCGTTCAAAAGCTCGGATAAACATTTGGTAACGCGGATTTATGGCCTTGTGCGCACAGGCAGCTCACACATGTTGTAACCACACTGAAAGTATTTCCTGAAGAACAGCAGGAGAAGGGGTGGGAGAAGCATGAGCTAGCGTTTAAGGTGGGGAAGGAAAGGTATTTCTTCGGCTTTTAATGCTCTTTGGAGCTAATGGTACCGTTGAAAGCACTTAGCAGAATTGGTGAAGTAGGGAGAGACACTGTTTGCAATTCAAATTATTTCACACATCGTATAATCCCACATATATCATATAACGTTACAACACAGAATCCCTTCAGCCTTTTCAGACCCAAACTGATACAGCAGTCGGAATTTTCACATTTCACAATTTTCCCTTGTCTGCAGGGCAGGGGAGCAGCCCCCGGCTTCCGAGCGTACCAGCAGCGGGGCATGGCGCCAGGCTGAGCGGCGACAGTGCAGGCATTTCAGGGTGCCTGCAGTTCTGCTAGAGCATCCTGGCCTGTGTGTGACAGATGGGTGATGGTGGCCTTCCGTCCTCACTTCTACAGTCATCCGCCACCATGTTCATGTTGCCACTAAAACACTGATACGTGCCTGCAGATACCTTGCGATGTTGTGTTTCTTGAAAAATGTTAACTTTACGTGAAATAACAAGGTGTACGCTCGTTACGTTGTGTTCTCTCGGTGTGAAATTCTGACTGGAAGAAGATGGGTGACAGGTTTTAAAGCAAACGCATAGGAGGCAGGTGTCATGGTAGCGTATAGCTCTAGCTGGGTAGGAACTGGGAAGTTTTCTCAACTTTGGGCTGAGAATACCCCTTTTTCTTATTGTTAGGCATGGCAGTATTTTGTTCCCTATACGGCACGTGTATCGTTTTTCCAGTACTGTAAAACATTCAACTGCATTGAGCAGATGTGGAAAAACAATGATTACATCAGTAACAAATACAATATTTGAGAGTCCAGCTCAAAACATTAGGGAGGGGAACAACTTATCTATGTTTTTTTAATTTAAAACTGCTAGAAGTTGCTAAGTTGCTCTAAGTTAAATTTTCCCATTGTTTTGGGAAGCAATTAATCTTCATTTTTTCCTGCGTGTGCCCCACACATACTGTCTTCAAAGAGAGACGTTCCTTGAAAACTCCTCTGGTAATTGTTTTTCTGTGTTCCAGTCTCTATCTTCTGTCCATCAGGGTTGGTCCCATTGCTGTCTGTGCCACCTGGTAGGTGGATGTTCCCCCTCGTGGTCGTATTTTTCTTCCCCCACCTCTGTCACTTGATCTGTTTCTATGTGAGGTGAATATCGTTGCGTTTTCGTGCAGTCTTACAGCTGTCATTACGTGTCGTCAGTGAAAATCAGAACGATCTTGCGGCAGCTCTCCAAGAACTTGAGGGATTTGTTCTTTTGCAGAGTATGTAACTGACTTCGCTGTCCCTGTGCGCTGTGAAACGCTGCACACTCCGTAATGAGAGCTGTTCTTACATGGCTCCTAGATGAGAGAGAACTTCCCAGCATTTGAGAACGGTGATTCTGAATATCCTTCTTCCAAAAAGCAGCAGCAGCCGTGTGGGCTTAAAGGGAGCTGTTGCTTTCACCTCTCTGGAACACAGTTTTGTCATGTGTATGTGCAGATACGTGAAAGGCTCAAGAGGCTGCTGTCACTGGAGCATTGTCCGGGACCTGACTGAGATCAGGGCTGTCGAGTTTTGTCTCGTCTTTCTCATAGAATCACAGTTTTTTCCGGACATCAGAGCCCCTTGGTGTTGGAGGATGCATGGGAGATGGGATCAGCTCCTGTTCGCTCAGCACTGCAAAACCCGCTTTGTTCTTTAGAGTGTTTCTTGAAGCGTGTAGAAGCGATACACAAGGGACAAGAGCTGAGAACAACCAAGGTTTTTTCTACTGTCCAAGTGATGAGGGCACTGAACCAGTCTCTAGGAAGCCTTCATCGACACTTCAGGCTTTACAGGACACTTCTCCTTATTGCTATGCTTATGTTTTCCCTAGTAATTACTCTGTATTTTTTTTCTTCCCACAGTTTGGAGAAGTTCAAAGCATTGGCTTGAAACTCCTCACTTAAAATGCTTTCAGTTGGAACTAACACTAAAAGTGATCTTTTGACACATGAAGATCATCTGTATGTTAGTGAAGAACTGGGATTATTCTTTCTGTATTTTCTTCCATCTTTTGCTTTTGACCATTGCACTTGCAGCTAAATTCTGTCAGATCTGTTTTCTTATCAGCTCTGACGTTTGGCACTGAGCAGTGCCTCAGCCAGATGCCTCAGACACCAATGGCTGTTGTCGTGACTGATGACGTTCTTGGGTTTTATCTCCTCTACCTCCAGCTGAATGGCTGTGGTGGTTTTTCTGAGGGTTCGTTACCATCTATGCCAGTGACTGCCGGTTTATTTTTTGACGAGCGCTGTTAAGCTGTAAACATCCCGGCCGTATGTGAAAGACTCTAGGGAAGGAACTTTTCATCGTCTTTTGAAATGGCGTCAGACCCTTATGAGGAGTGCAGCAGCCTTGGGAGGAGATTCCCCCCTTGATTCCAGTGGGGCTAAATTTCAACAGGAGCCACGCCGGTGGTATCAGTCTGGGCGGGTTTTGAGGCAGGTCACAACATCTCTTGGTTTGCTATTATTTGTGATAATCTTCTCATGTCCTGGGGTGAACATCTCATGAAACACATTTTCAGCCTTCCGAACTGGTGTTCTTTGGGACATCCGTGAGATGAGGCAGAGTAATGGTCTTTCTCGGAGCAGTTGTAGTAGCTACAGCCCCAGTAGTCCTGCGTACCAGTTGTTCCTGTTTGGAACAGATTCTGTCAGTCTTTGTTTGCTTCCAGTGACTGACATAACCTCAGGTGGTTGGCAGCTCCTGTGAGTGACAGAGACCAACTCGCTCCCGTCATGAGGTTTTATCAGCTTCCTTTCTCCATCTTATCAGGTCTGTGGTGCGTGTCCTCATCTCCAAGACCCAGAAGACGCTTTCAAACTGCTTTGCCCTGTGTCCCCACATATGCAGCGCCCTGTCAACCACCTGACCTTCTCCTTCAACCCCTGCCTCTCTCTCCTAGTTTTCCTGCTGCCTGCTGCTAACACAGACAACCTCTTCCTCTTCATAGAGGCCCTTCCTGGGACGGTTTTTCTGACCTGAGCACCTGTAGCACTTTGTGTGCTGTGTAGTCCTGTTGTACTCAATGTATTTCGTGTAGTTGGAGGCACTGGGGCCTCCATCCGTTTCATCCCTGCAGATTTCAAAGAGGTTCTGGTGACAGACTGTTTCTCATTTTAACATGCATGTAGATGACAGAGTTGGACTGTCTCGTTCTACATGTGCGTGTCTCGTGCATTAAAGCTTTGCAGTCAGATTACAAGCTATGAACCTCTTGTAGAGAAGAGATAAGGAATGCGAACACTCTGCCTGCCCTTGCATTAGTATCGCCGCTCCGCCGCCTTGTTTGGATCGACACAGACAAGTTGCCGGACTGATGCCCTGTCACCTCTTTGCTCTGTTGCTGCACGCACATTTGAAGTAGTGATGTCAGCCTCCCAGATCGATAGTTCGTGATTTGAAAGCACTAAATACCAGTCTGCTTTCAACAGTTCTGTTGATCTGAGCCATTCAGACTGTTGCTGTGCGTCACACCAGTAGCTGAAATGTGTGTGGTAGCAGGTTACGTCAGGGTTTTAGCAGCAGAGCAGAGGCACTGCCTTTTCCTGTACCCAACATCCAGCCACAAGGAGCTGACGGATCATACCGAGGACATGGTGGCAAGATGTGAAGTTAAAGTTACTGGGTTTTAACCAAGTAAGCTACTTTTAGGAAGTCTTGTTTTTACGCTACCAGCTGTTAGTAGTTCTCCCCAGACTTAGCGCTCTTCTGGGTGCTCTGGTCCCACCTAACCCTAGCAAAACACATCTTTTTCTTCACTAGAATTGGCGAGCTAGAAGCTGCAAAGCCTGTTTTGCAGCGATTTTTACATCCTGAACCCAGAGATTGGAACCCAGAGGTTTTCTGAGCATGTGTTTTATAACAGCCCTTGGGATCCACTAAGCTTAGCAATGACTCTGACAAAGACCTTTTTCCTGACAACTGGGTAGTCCTTTCCTAAAAAGCTGGTGCTCCTGTCGCATTCTCATCTCCCATATTTAAAAACCTGAGGTCACTGATAAAGCCCTCAGTGCAGGAGCAATATTTTGAAAATGTGTCTAAATATTTAAGATACGTGTTGTAAACATTTCTGTAGTTGGCAAAGTTTGGAGGATCTGAGACTTGTTGTGCAGCAGCTTCCAGGAAACAGCAAGGCAGGCCAGTGCCCCACCTCGGCGGTGCCTGAGGTAGCACCCAGCATTTGCACCATCTTCTGGACCAAGGTGTGAGGGGAACTGAGCTCTTCACAGGGGCTCGGGTTTCCCGCACGTCGTTTTCCATCCCGGTGGGAAAGATGCATCTAAATGTCCCCAGGTTGCTTGGAACTGGCAGCCTTAGTCACCCAGCAGACTGGCTGCTGTGAGGATGCCCTCAGAGCCCAGGCTGTCAGGATTTCCAAGGGTTTGCACTGGTGAGGTCTGAGAAGGAGGAAAGAATCCTTCTCAAGCCTTGAAGGCTGGCTGTCTCCCCTGGCTTTACCTCATACCATGAAAGTGAAGTACTAGGAAAAGGAAGTGTTCATTTTTCATACAAGTGTTATCTTTTCATGAGTTCAGCTGATAATGAGATGTTTTATAGACGAATTCCTTCTGGACTCAACTCTTTGCCTAAGGAGATGACGGTTGGAAAGGAGGACCCTTGGAAAGAAACCCCAGGAAGAAAGACGGAGGGATTCACGCATACATTAAGCATGCTTTGAATACACGCCTTCAGAAAATCCATCATTTCATCTCAGATGCTTAATCAGACTTTGATCAAGAGGCTAATTTATTCATGGATGTCAACCCTGCTTCCTGCAGACGGGAAGACGTTAGAGTAGCTGGCCCAGCTCCACAAAAACGTGTATTCAAATCGATGGGCAGCAGCACTTCAGCATTTCCTTTACCAGCTCGCCTGTCTAGTTGCCGTGTATCTCCTCCAGGTCTTCCTGCTCCTCGTATGCTGTTACCCCTCTGATCCAGCAAGGCACCCAGGTGGTGTTTCCGGCACAGCTTTGGTGCACATCCGAAGGCTGTGTTTCTAAAAGTGTTAAAGGCATAGGCAGGTGCCCAGGGGGCATTTTGAGGAACACATGGAGGCTCCCTGCAACGCACCCTGCCTACTACAAGGAAATACCAGGCTTCAGCGCAGTGTCTTGGCACCTACCTGAGTCTCTGGCGCGTGAAACAATCAGTTGAATGCTGGTGGGGGGCTGCAGTTGTTCATCACACTCAGGCTTTTTGTTTATGGAAGAGGAAGGTTGAGAAGTGAGCCTGTGTGGCAACCAGACAGGTTCTCTACTGTGACACCTTTCTTCATTTCTAGGGTAGCCTTTGCTAGAAAATCCTGTCAGACAGTCGGATAATAAGTCCTTTCCTAAGATTTGATTCTTTTCTGAGGCAGATTCAGTGATCTCGTCTCCTGTCTCACTGCCGATCGCAATTTACTCATTTGTCTGCCGTGCTGAGGGCTTGGTTTCGGTGAATCCATAGGGAATGAAGTTGAGGTCCCCTGTTCTCCAGGGATCGTTGTTCAGAACCTTGGCTGGCCACACCACTTGGTGTGCGTGGCGCTCCCATCTGAAGATGCTTTCAAGAGGCCCATTGGGAAAAAAAGAGATTTGTGGACTGGCAGTCTGCTGTTGGCATCGCCGTGTATGGGTGAGCAAAAGAACAGGCACTCTGGTTTTGTATGCTGACCTGTCAGCTCTGTGCAACTTCCAGCAGGCCTTCAGTGAATATTAACTGCATGATCTGTAGAAGCTACTCATCCTGTGGTTCCTTCAACAATTACGTGTTTCTCTTTTATCTTCTTTGTTGTCGCTTCAAGATAAAACCTTTTCTTCTCATTGGCCGTAAATCCTTAGGTGTTGGGTGGGTTTGTTCTCTAAAGATGGAAAAAGTGAATAAGATAATACGTAGTGAGCTATTACTGCACAACTTCTGGAGCCTGACAGTAGTTTCATAATTTCTTGGGATTGGGCCTATAACCCCGAGGACTTTAATTTATTTTCCTTTTATTGCTTTTATTTCTTCGCTTTTTCTCATTAATCTTAGCTGTCATCCTGAAAAGCAAAAGGTGTACCCAGCCGAAGTTCAAACACTGCTGGGAGCACTGAGCGGATTGCACGGAAAAATGTTGGCTATGAGAAACATTTTTTAGTGCTCCAGCAACGAGGGTGTCTGTGAACACCCACTGAGAGCCAAAGCAGGCGGACCTGCAGGTTGGAGCCCTTAGCCTACAGCCCGTGCTGGCGGCCGTGGAGAGCGTGGCAGGGAGGATGGCCCCAGCTCCGCCCGGGTGCCAGGGGGGTTCGGTCGTGATGGTGCTGCGGGCCAGCTTGCAGC
>NW_010405483.1:18318-21257 GCF_000710305.1 Buceros rhinoceros silvestris | reverse complement strand
ATGGAGTGAGTCAAAGCTCCCTTGGTGGTGGTGAAGAAAAGGTGCAATTTTCTGTCTGGCAGCTCCTGGACTTCCACAATGGGCAACTGCCAGCAGTGGGAGCAAGTTTAAGAGATGGAGCGCTACAGCTAATGGCCTTGCTGTCACCTGCTGGTTCCTGTCTGGGAGGAGGCTTGTTTTGCTGCGTACGCAGAGGCACGTAGCAGTGCCCAGCGAAGGCGGATCAGTCTGTGAACTCCAGCGCACGGCAGCAGCCCAGTGTCTGGAGCAGGAGTGAGTATAGGTCCCTGCACCAGCAGTTATCACAGAACGTTCTGGCAGAGTCTGAGGAGACTGCACCATTTCCGAACCCTGAAACCACCGGAATTACAGGGATCGTCCCAGGCAGGCAGAAACATCGGCTCTCCATGATAATATTTTGCAGAAGGATTTTGTGTTTTCTCTTAAGTATTTCTAAAAAACAGGTAGCAATCCTCATGTTTAACTTCCCATTTGTAATTCTCAGTCCAAGCTCAACAAAGGAAAGGAAATCTTTTGTTCTCAAAGGTGTGTTCAGTTGATACGCTGTGTCCTATCAATGATGATTCCTTGTTAAAATCTGTACTTTCCTGCCTGGGAAGCAAAGGTAGCGTCCTTTGGTTCCTGCTGGTTTCTGAAACCTTCCCCTGCACTCGCAGAGGTCCAATAGAAAACTGTTCTGCCCAGAGATGGGAGGAGGACAGTTGGAGAAGAAGGAAGAATCCTAAACTTTGCAAACTACTTGGCAAACTAGGTGTAGCATTTAAGGGTTTGGTGATTTTAATGACCTCTTCCTGAGGCAGCGCTTGAGGTGCACACCTAGATCAGGAGGTCTGAGACACGGCGCCCGACTGAAGTCCTTTGGCTTCAGTGGATGGTGAAGTGCGATGGCTTGTGACATAACAGGACGATGAGACAGGAGAGTTGGTGAGGCAGCACTGAGTGCACGGAATGGTCATCTGGATCCCCTGAGGGGGCGTACGTAGGTGGAGTAGATGTATCCTGTGCTCGTGCGTGGCACGAATTTGAAGTCACCTTTGATTACGTGGGTTTGTAGTTCAGTGAAGCCCCTCACTAGGGTACCGCTACCATTAGCCACCTTGTGTTTGTCTTCACCTCTTTTCAGTGTGCCGCCCATCGTGGTGTGCCCACGAACCCAGCGGAGCTGACCCAGAGGCTTGCTGAGCAGGTGTACGGTTTCATGCCAGCTCAGTGAGAGCTGTGTGTTCCTTTTCCTCCATGATGCAGGGGAAGGGGGCAGTCTTGGAGGCAGATCCCAGGTGGGAGGTGGAGCAGCCATGTGGCCCGGGGATCATTGGGAGGACATGGTAAGGTCAAAGGGTTAGAGTGTTGAGAGGAGCTCTGCAAGCCCTCGGGGGGTGTTTTCAAGCTTTTGCTCTTCGTATGCGTCATTGCCATGGGGTAGTTGTAGTCCTGATGACCAGCAGTGCTGGTTCTGGTTCTAGTCTTGTACTTGTTGAACATATAGGACGAGCATCTCTTGTGATGGTGGTGGCAGCTTTGCCGCTATTCTCTGTAGAGCCCAACTTCAGGGATTCTGTTGTTGCCTGGGAGAGATGCAGAAGAAAGGCCACGTCTAGGAACTGCAGAGGGGAGGTGTGGGCTGTGGAACACTGCAGTGGGGGCTGTCCAGGTTCAAGCTTGAGGGAGAAGCTGTGTCTCTCCTGGGTTCAGAGCAGCCTAAACGATGATTTCTGGCTGCAGTGCTAAACATCCTCTCACTGTGCTAGTTCTGAGCAGGGAAGCTTGGCCCCAGACTACAGGTACCGATCCCCTTTGCTCCCAGAGCCAGTAGCATAAAGAGGACACGTCAGATGGTCGCTGTCTGCTGTGGTGACTCCTAGTTGTGTGTTGCCAGCACCTCTGGGAAACTGAGGCATGGATGGGTCCTGTGGGCCAGGAGCTTATTGATGCCAGTGTTACACAAGAGTTCATTGGAGTTACTCCTGATTTACAATTGGTTTGCAAGCTGATCAGCCATCTGAGTCGAGCTAGGCGCTGCAGGTTTCCGTTCGGTAGTGACGGTGTAGCACAGGCAAGCAGGAAAAGGGGAGCGAGCAGCACAGCTACCGTGCACAGTAGCTGTGGACCAACCAACCTGCCTTCATTTTCCAAGGCACTGTCACGTGTCCTGCTCTACCCTGGTAATTGTTAATTAATTATTTCAGTTCAAGGCTGCTTCAAGGTGGAAAAGACCAGAGATCTGTGTCGTGCGTGTTACGAAGCAGCAGTTGGCTTGGAGTCGGGTGTACGTGCTCTGTTACATCCTGTCGTGTCCCCCCAGGCACTGGCCATGTTTGCACCAGAAGACTGTGGAAGGACTGAAGGGCCAAATCCCATCCCAGTACGTCACTGCCGTGTGGCGAGCACATGCAGAACACCAGTTCCCCCGTTAGAATGGTGACCAGTGCTCTCCTGCCAGAGGGCAGAAAGGAGGAGAAGGCCAGGAGAAAGGAGCTGCTGACTGTCTTTATTACCAGTGCCGGTCACCTCTGTGGTGCTGCACGCCCCTGTCTCCCTTGTTGGCACCCATCTGCTGCTGTCCGACTAGAGCAAGCTGGTCTGTAAGTTACCAGAAGGGGGTCAGAAGCCAGAGGGTTTGCATCGCAAATTCATAGAGCCGCAAACTGCAAAACGCTGTTGAGCCATCATTGTTTGTAATTAGTTCTTGACTGGAGTCCCAGTCTGCTATAGGGAATGGTTTTATCTTGGGGTATGTGTGGGTGGGAAGAGAAGTGCAGAGAACTGAATCAAGGAACCAACCCTTATCCCCAGGGGAAGAAAGAGCAGGGTAGTGGAATCTAACCCACGGGATCAAAGGTGAGGCTAACAGAGACATAAACACCTTCGTGCTGTGCTCGTCTCCCTGATTTTACTGATTTACCTGGTAAGTTGGGACA
>NW_010405483.1:14079-18216 GCF_000710305.1 Buceros rhinoceros silvestris | reverse complement strand
CCTGCAGACATGCACCTTTTTCTTTAGTCAGGTGGTGACAGGCAGCTCTCCAGACCGGAGCAATGTCCGTGGCAGTTCAACCCCTAGAGTAAGCTGTGCAAGAAGTTCTGCCATCATGGCTCATTTCCCACTGCGGAGGACGGGGAAAGGGGGAACAATCACACAATGAGGCATCAAAATCCAGTTTGGAACCTGCCCGAGGATTTGCCTCTGCGCAGTGGTTGTCCCGCTCCCTGAAGGCAAGCAGCTGCGGGCTCCACCCCAGCTCCACACCATCTCCTGGCTGCAGCTGGACACTTTGCTGCTCCGCCATCGACTCACGCATCCTAGGGAAAAGTTGCCAGCGTGGTCTGTGCACGGGCTACCCCAGCCGCTCGTGAGCTCTGTAAAGCCTGCCTTACCTCTTGTAAGAAGGTCAGGTGGTTTAACGCGTATTTACGGAAGGACCCAGAGATTTCTGACGAGATACGTTCTGTCAGCACCATGTGGTTTGATGTGCTGCCATCTTGGTGCCCAAAGGATAATTTTAAGGATACAGAACCCTGTGTTCAGGCTCCTGCGTTTGGGAAGGCATCTGCCTGCCTGCCTGCCTGCAGAAGGAAAATCTGCTCTGACAGACTTAGCTGAAGAACGAAAGGAACCCGCCTCACATATTTCAGTCAGTATTCCCAAACACAGTGTGCTACTTGTTACATACCATGGCACCAACCAGTCATTGTCTTAAAAAAAACCAAACAAAAAAAACCCCCCAGGACGCATTCTCCTTGCAGCTGGGTGGTGGTCACTGCTAATCTCCCACACTTGACATACCCAAGTGCCGTGCTGAAAGCTGGTACATGTGTTCCAAAACACATGGTAATCAAACAAAATAACAACAGGAAAAAATGTAGGTTGGAATTTTTTTCTTCGGCGTTTGATTGTCTTCTTCTGATAGCATGTTTTCATCTTGGGATGTTTTGAATATTTAAAGCCATGTGGAACTCTGCTAACAAAATTCAGTTTGGTTAGATGTGGATTATGCCAGCTCCAGAATAGCACTTACTGCTGAAGTCTGGTTTAGTATTTACTCTAGAGGAAGAAACACAGATGAGATGGGGCTCCCTAGGTCCCGATGTCCAGCCCCCTCTTCTTACAGCACCCTGGAGTGTCCTCAAACCAGGACACTGGAGGCAGAATGCATTGCTGACAGTGAGCAACTCTCAGCTTAACAGTAACCGGCGGGGGAGAGGCTGCCCCAGAGAAGCCTTCTCCAGCCCCTTGCTCCTCTGCTGGGAATGTTCCTCTGAGCTCCAAGTCAGGCAGCGTCAGCAGCTTTCCCAGATGGCATGTGTTGCTGTGTCCTCCCCATAGCACTGTTCTTTAGCTGCAGCAGCCCTGTTCATTCTACCTGCTGAAGGTGGGGGTGAGGCTTACTTGGATCTCCTGATGTCATCGGTTTTCAGGGAAGAACATGAATAAAGGTATGCAGGAGGAATTTCCTTCTGTCGCCAGACGTCTAGGCATCCTTAAAGCAGCGGCTGTCTCGCTGTCTGCTGCTCTTTGTTTTAGAGAACACGGGAATGCCAAGAAGCTTGGGGCTTTTGGGAGGGAAAGGCAGCCAGAGACCCACACCGGGTGCTGCCCTGTCTATCAGGCCTCAGTACAGAGTTCGGAGGGATTTGATTCATTTTTCCAGCAGACCTGGAGCTTGTGGCTTGCATGATGGAAACTAACTGGTGATGGAGTGAGAGTCCATACCAAAACTGTTTGCACTAGACGTTGGTTTCCCAGCAGAAAGGCTGTCTGAGCTCTGGTCTTGTTTCCACTGGCTGAAATGGGGAGGTATGGTAGGAGTGGGGTTGGAAACCTGGCAGCACGCAGGAACTGATTATCCAACAGCTAATTGACTATTTCTGCTATCAGAGGCTTAGTTTCTGTTGAATGGGTGCGGGGAGGTCTTTGCAGAGACGTGTATATATGTCCCACTGCCCCACGAGATAACACAGAGCAATTCCTCCTGAACCTGGTAGCAGTTTTCCAGCACAACCAACCTCTATTTGTGCAATTGGACTTGTTAACCAAGGCGTGTCCTGGGGGACAGAGAAAAGCCGTGCGGAGAGAGGCAGGGAGTTAAAAGAACCTGTGTGTTTAATCTGTATGCAAGTTTGTGCATATTCTTAGATTTAAACAGTGGATGAGAAAATCTTCTGTTCACCACTTAACGTGGTACTCGGGACCATTAAGTAATTCTACAGAGGACAGATTAATGTGAGCAGTAGCATATCAGAGCGAAGCGGTTATTACTACTGAGGTGGATGAATTATCTCCTTCCACTGTTCACTCATCTTCTGCCGGCATCGAAGCAGGAGGCTGTGCAGAGAGAGGTCCAGAGGGCAGCTTCTGCTTGTGCGAAGTCGCTTGATCAAGGACATAACTGTGTGTCAAGGTCACAACTGGTGTGCTGAGCTCACTGCTTTGCATCACCTGGCTGTAGTCCAAGGCGATCAACTTCCATGGCAAATCATCGGCTGACGGCAGTGATGCTGGGGTGAGTTCTGTAAGGACAGGGTTGCAGGTTCATCTCCGAGCCGTTACAGGTTGCTCCATTCCTACCAGAGGCGTTCAGGATGTAAAAGCATGTGGCGTACGTAACGGTGAGGCCTGTTGTTCTGCACTCTTTCAAAGTGAGGAAGAAATCAAAGCGCTTTAAAACCCAGACCCATGTATCTAGAATGGAGTATCCTTGAGGAGGCAGGAAAGTGAAAAGGAACTTGACAGAATCCGCCTTAGACACAGAACAATCTCCTGACTTCCTCCTATGTCCTCCTTCCTCTTCTGCTCATCTGATGAGCAGCAGAAAAGCAGCGTGTGGCTTCAGTGATCAAACTAACATCCCTGCGAGGAGCTCTAGCACTGTCAGTGCATTGTGCAGGTCGTAGGTACGTCTGAGCTGAAAAGGGACAGTCTGTGAGCTGATCCTGCAATGGACAGCCTGTGAGCTGTGGTTTGCTCCAGAATTAATCCCAGGCTGGCACCTACAGCTCTCCAGGCAGCTGGGATTTTCCTTGGGGACACGGAGTTCGACCCCTCCCACAATATCTGAATTATATTTTTTAAAGAATATCCACTAGCAGAATTATATTTTAAAAAAGAGAAAAGAAAACAGTCAAGGCAGCAAGAGAGTTCCAGCAAGGTCCAAAGGGGAAACCGTTGGTTCCCACATCTGGTTTGCAGATCTGTGGTGGTCCGGGAAGCGCTTTCAGGTGGTCTCCAGAGCTGTTTCCATCACAGTAGTAGTTCTCAAGCGCTACCAGTTCCTGCTAGTTATAACCCGGACTCTGAGTCTTTTGGTGACACTAGTACTGAACGGATGAAGAGGCAGCTGGAGCCTCAGGTCGGGTTTGCCAGAGATCAGGTACCTAGGGCCGCGTCTGGACAGGTTTCCAAATATTTAGTAGACCTCTCCTCAGTGAATCTGTCTGGCTTTCACAGAGGCTCTTGTGGAATCAGAAACTACTCAGCATGAATCTGGAGGTCAGAAGCTGCCCTTTAAGCTGGAAGAATGACATCCATTAAAAGTGCACTCCTTCTGTTTCACATTTTCACAGCTTCTACAACTGGGATACAAATGTCAGCACTTCAAATTCCAGCCCAAACTTCCAAGTGATTGCAGAAGATGCCTGTGGACTACTCTTCAAGAACAAAAGTGATAGGAAAATAATAAACGTGGATCCGAAGGTAAATGTCATTTTAAAAAAAAAAAAATACTCTAAGTGGCCTTTATGCAGTGGGGTTTGGCTGCTGAACTCTTGAGTCCAGTTGCAGATAGTGTCTGTATCAATACACACCCTGTATTTCAGACTTGCTGTTCCACTTGTAGCACTGCTGCTCTGCTGTCTGTCAGGATAAACTTTGCCTGCCTTGTTTGTGTGTCTAGGCTTTCCCTTGCGATGACAGAAATCGGGACTTGAACTGCCAACTGCAGCGCTCCAGGCTGGGGCGAGAGTGGTGGGAAAGCTGCCCCTCAGAAAAGGACCTGGGAATGTTAGTTAACAGCAGCTGGAGAGGAGCCAGCAGCGTGCCCAGGTGGCCAAGAAGGCCAACAGCATCCTGGCTTGTACCAGCACTGGTGTGACCAGCAGGAGCAGGGCAGGGATT
>NW_010405483.1:8876-13915 GCF_000710305.1 Buceros rhinoceros silvestris | reverse complement strand
ACCTGGAGAAGGAGCCATGAACTAAGAGGGAAAGAAGGAGAAGTGAATGAGAATAGAGAAGAGACAAAGGACAGTGCTAGAACAGAAAAATAGCTACGGCTCAGCAGAGACATCATAGAATATTAGCAAGCAGAGCTCCCTCTTAATCAGTGACTGCAGATCATGGAGAGTTCCGACAGATCCATGCACAAGAGACAGAGCTGGATGAATGCTGAGATACCTGAGCCCGTGGGCGCCTCGCAGAAAGCATGATTTGCAGTACCCCAGGGCCTCTGGAAATAGAACAGACTCAAGCTGGGCCAGGAGAGGTTGAGGTTGTCCCTAAGGAAGAATTTCTTGCCCATTGGGGTTGTCCAGGCCTGGCCCAGGCTGCTCAGGGCAGTGGTGAAGTCCCCATCCCTGGAAGGGTTTCCCAGCCATGTCGAGCCATGTTGGAGGTGGTGTTTGGTGGTGACCTGGCAGTGCTTGGGGAACGGTTGGACTCAATGTGTTTAAAGGTCTCTTCCAGCTGAAACAATTCTGTAATTCTGTGACTGATAAAATGGAAAGATTTCCACAGTAGGGTTTCCCTTACATCCTGCCCCCTTTTTCTTCCAACCAGAACATCTTGCCATTTCTGCCAGGAGAGGCTGTAGGCTGAGGCTGTGTCATGTTTGTGTAATTGCTGAGAAGTGCTAAGGCAAGGGAACAGCAAATGCAGAAAGCAGAACCAGTTCCCGCACGTGAGGCGTGGGCCATGTTCTACCCCGGCGCTTCTGCAGCAAAGTGAGCTGAAAGTGGCAGAATTCCTTTCCCAGCTGCAGCCAGTCCTTATTCTCCCTCCCTAACCCAGAAGATTTGACAAGTCCTAAGGAAGGCAGCCCTGTTAAGGTCATTTAGTTCTTGCAGCAGATTGGGATTGTCACTGGCACAAGGGTGGAACTTGGATTTTAAGCCCTGTCCCTAACGAGAGAGAAGGCAGGAAAACGGATGCTCGATGCATCTTCTAGTTGAGAGCTGTGTTTCTGCAGCATGTGGTAAATGGTTCCGCAGGATTTTCACACTCAGGAAAAGAGAAGAAAACCCTTGTGCCTTGGTAGTGCTGTGAAGTGGATGAATGTTGTGGAGTCAGTGTCTCTCACGTGACTGACGGCACAAACGTACGCTTCGCTTCCACCTCGGAACGGCTCTGGTCCTGTTACTGCTGGTCTCTACTGTTTATTGGCGTAGCAGCTGATTCCAAACGCAGCACATGCTCGAGTCATGGCCGGACATCCCATCTCAGCCGTGGCTGAGAGCCGATTAAATTGCCAAGGGTCTTTTATCTCTCATGTTGAGAGCAGAATGGAGAATAACACAAAAGACAGCTTTCCTCTGCGAGAGACTGGCTGCGTTCCACTGGTGCCGACCGCACTCTGAAACTTTACAGCCAAAGTCCTTGGGCTATAGATTGGATGTGACACACACGCCCAGGCTTTGGTTACTCTCAAAACCAACAAGAACTCAGCTGGGCAGTAATTTGGTCGGGTTTCTACAGACAGAACCGGTCTAGGACGATGGTTTCTTTGATGTGTTTCCCATGAAAGATGGTCGTGTATGAATAGTAACAGTACAAAATATCAAATTATCTGCATTTCAAAATAAGCGCATTGGTCTGTTAGAAATTCAAAAATGCATAACCCAGAAATGAGTTTGGTTGCATTGAAAGTGGGCCACCAATCCAGCTTCCTGCAGCTGCAGAACATCTGTAACAAATAACCAGCTCTTTAGCGTCTACGTGAAGGATCCTCGCCTGCCAGGAGCCGTGCTAAGAAGAGTTTGTGCGCGTACGTTGTGTCCCCCCGCAGGTTGCAGGGCACAGGACTGTGAGTCCCCGTGAGATCCATCTGGCTTTGGCTTTTCTGTAACGCTCACTGACGGGGAAGAAGCTTTCGAGAAGCGTTTGCTCTGGGCTGGACTCAGACCAGCTGTGTCCCAGGGGAAGAAGGCGGCTCATGACGGTTAAAACCATGCCTTTTCTCTGTCCTGACTGGTTATCTGTAACGTTCTGTGTTTCAGGCCTACCCTGGAGACAACACTACACGGACGCCTGTTGAAACGGATCTCTTCCTCCATGTTGTCATCTATGACCATGTTGTTGGAAGAGGGACCTAAGGGCTGTCTGTGTGGCTCCTCTCCCACTGATTTGTTGAGCTACTTTAAAGTCACCTGGAAGTAAAATGAGCAGCTGAAAGATCTTTGGTTTGTGTTTGGGGGTAGGAAGGGGGATTTTTATACTGGTTTAGAGTTGGTTTGTGCTTGGCTCCTTGAGGAAGTTAAGTCCAAGGAAGACCACATATATTTGTAGAGTCTGTGTATCTGGGCCCCTTGTTAGTCCCTTGCAAAGTGGGGTTTGCAGATTGCAGAGCACCTCGAGGCAATTCAGAAGGTTAGGACCCAACTTTCCCTGCTGCTCTGAAGGCAGCAGAGTGGCTGGGACAGAGATGCGCGTTCTTTCCCAGAGTAAAGAAACTCCTCTCCCATAGTTCTGTAAAACGTAGCATGTTTTGAACTCTTCCTGCGAGACTCCTTTTCAGGCAGGCCTGGACCTCTGTTGGACAGCTAACACCATGTGAGTAGATCAAGCCATTCTCAGGAGAGCTGGGAGAAGTTGTTCCAAACAGGCTGGTAAACATAAAGAAACTTGCAGCTTTTGACAACGCTGGTGGTTTCTTGAAGGCCACTTTTCATCCGCTCCTGTTCTTGCTGCTGTTCTAGTACCACCTTGCTAGAAGTTCAGGCAGCAACGCCATGACCCAGGGGACTCTCTTCCATTCCCAGGACACTTGGGGAAGTTGCCCGTAGTTGCAGGACCCAGCTGGTATAACCATCAGCGTGGCTGTCTGCTTACTGGAGAACTGGAAAACAGCACAAAGCCGAGCAGCAGAAAGGATAGCACAAAACAGAAGCAGTAATTACAGACAGAAGAAAGAGGATGTGGAAGTGAAGGCAGAGGAAACAAGGGCAGAAAGTGGCTGGATAAAATTCCCTGGAGCTTATTCATTAAGGGACTGGATGATTTTAATGATATTTTTCTGGCCTTGGTACTGTGGATTTGAGAAAAGGACAAGTGAAGAGAAGAAAGATGGTAGCAGCGCTGCCAGGCTTACCAGAGGGTGGGGTGTATCTGCCAGCCTCCTCGCCAGCTCATCCCCTTTGGAAAAGGCTGAGAACCTCGGCCCTAGCAGTTGGCGCACTGAGAATCCCTTGACTGCGAGGAGAGGGAGTGTTCCAACAATTACCTGGTGCAAGTCATTACTTCAAAGCTGCAATAATTTGGTAGAGGCTTAGAAGCCTGGTTTTCTTTTTCATAAAACTTCCAACGTTGTGAACTTCTGCCATTTCCAAAATACAATGAAATATTTCACGGTAACATCTTGCTTTTATGTAGGCACTGTGTCCCATAGCAGCAGTGGCAAATCCGTGCAGCAGACTGGCAAACCAAGGTTAGTTCATCGGCCCCCGAATGCAGCCAAGCTTCGGGACTTGGCAGGGCTGCCCGGGACCTTGCGCCCATCTCCCCACCGAAGCCCTGCCATGGCCGGGTTGGCAGAGCCCCCTGGTGCCAGAGGTGCAAGGAGCCTCCCGCCGGGGCCCTGCTCAGAGAAGGGGCAGCGAAGGTAGATGGTGCCTCGTCCCAGCGCTTTTCACGGGGAGGATAATTGCCAAGGCTGCTGTCACGCTTTGGTTCTGCAGAGGACCCAGCCTTGGGAACGAACGTCACCAGTGGGAAGACGTCGCGCTGTCCGGACAGGCTTCTCCCGTCCTTGGTGCTTCCCGGTGTTCCTCTTGTTGAGTACCGGACTTAGAGGCTTCCATCGCTCCTTGGACCTCACCTCAAAAGAAGGCGTCTGTCACTGACCCCCGCTTTGCTCGACCGTGCCTGTGTCTAGAGGCGGCTCACAGGAACCCACTGGTTCACAAATATTTTTGTAGAGTTGCCTTTATAGTACAGCTTTGCATTTGGGGTATGTTTTTTTCAAGAGAAAAGTCAGAACTCCTGAGCCGTTTGGAGAACACTAGGTTTTGCCTCCCTCAAGCACTGGAGGAGGAGTAATCCTCACTGTGAAGGCTGATAGAAGGGACAGTTGGTGGAGAGGGGATGAATTGTATTTTTCATTCCTCTCAACAAATGAACTGTTGTTTTTATTTCTTGATCTAGTGGAATTTTACAGTAATACGATATTAAAACAAGTCAAGTGGAATGTGGTCCCTGGAGTTTGGAGAACATGATCTCAGAATCATTGTAAAGAATGTGAAGTAGAACGTAATAGAAGTACATTTCCCATTTTAGAAGTTATTTACACAAATTCAGCTTGCTTTGTTTTCATCTCATTAATCAACACTCTCGATCCAAAAACCAACAGGAAGTGTCAGAGAATCCGATGTCTACATCTGCAGGAAAACGGAAGGGAATTTGGATCCAGGTGAGCTTTTCAGGTGTTCTCGGGTCAGCGAGTGCAGCAATGCCCTGTATGTCCCTAAAGACACGGGCCGAAAGGCTGTGGAGCGTTGGAAGCCTTGTCTTTTGCAGTTGGTGCTGATCTGTGGAATAGGAATTTCATGCTCTTTCTGATCCCGGCGACAAACTGCTTTGGCGACAAAAAGTGAACAGTAGTATCTGCTATGAAGGAACAGTATTCCCTGAAGAATCCACAGAATTACTGGCTGCTCACTCAACTCCTCGTACTTCTTCCCACCCAGCCTTGCTCATCTCCCGGTGCTCTGTCTCCTCTGACATCCAAATCTAGGACCGCAGAGAGCTCCCAAGTTACGTGTTCCGATCCTCTGCCAATTCCGACGGAAGACGCTCTCGCCTCTGCCACCAGTGGCAGTCTGTCCCCAGACACCTCTGTGATCTGGTTAGGGTCACAGGTTATAGGACTGGGTAGTTTTCTTAGACAATCAGGAGAGTGACTAAAAGCAAGTGAGTTTCCTTAAAACATCGGCGGTGGGTTTTCCCAGCGTCTTGTCACTGTTCAGCCCTGGGCAGACACGCAGTGAAGTGGCCGTGCAAACAG
>NW_010405483.1:3641-8760 GCF_000710305.1 Buceros rhinoceros silvestris | reverse complement strand
CAAGGGCTGACAACTGCAAGGATGCTTCCTCTGTGTGTTCTTATGTGGCTGTGTGGCAGAAACGAATGCAAACTGTCCAGCCTGAAATTATAAGCTGGTATAAATGTAAGGCGAGTGGAAATTCCTCCGTTCTGCCCTGAAAAGAGACTCTGGTATCGACACTGACTGTGACCTTTACTGCAGGGACAGAGTGCACGCACTGCGGGAGGGCACTGGTTCAGTCACCGAGGGGAAGGTGCATCCTTATGAAGCATCCCCAGAACTCTACATGTTAGAACACTGGGGGCTTTTCTGTGTTTTTCCCCAGCGTGTTTAAAGTGTGTGGATGAGGTATGGTCTACAGACTTCATTAGCCTGTGTGTGTTTTGTATTCTTTCTGATGCTTTACCTCCCCGCCAAAGTCATAGTTCTGCTCTTTGATGTGGCGTCTGCATCCTTGGTCTTGCAACAACGTTCGGAACTGTTTTTGTTGTTGTTATTTTGGATAATAGAGTGAACCCTAAAGCAGCATGAGACAGGAGGTGGACAGCTCCATCTGGAGCCACCACCACAATCTCAGGAAGAGTTATCTAGTACAAAATATAGTGTTTTGAAAAGAAAGGGGATTTCACACCAAAACCTGAGGTTCTTCGTTCTTTAACTGTCACAGTGGGATGCAGTGGTGTAGTTCAGAACTTTGTGTTAGGTGAAATGAAATTCTGGTGAGTTCAGCGTGATTTTATGGAAAGGCATCAGCAGCTTTGCGTTCTCCTACCAAAGGTGGAAGGCCCAGCTGTCTGAGGAGCCCGAGCTGTGGTGGTCACTAAGCCCCACTTCTGAATTTGGTAGCTGCACAGTGAGGTTATGGTCTCAGAAAACAGAGCAGCACCTCGGGAACCCCAGCTGTGTGATTCCAGCAGCAGCCCTGCCGATCTAGTTGCATCTTCAGGGCAGAGAGGAGGAGATGGGAGTGGCAATGCCAGCTTAATAGCTGACCCCTATCTCATGCAAAGAACAAGATGTCCAGGCAGCACAGGGCTCAGTCATTACGTGTTCTGCTTTTGGCCATCGGTGAAAGAGGTTGTAGGGGAAAATACTCCCTTAACTCCAACCCCCCACATACAGAAAAGAAATCAGATTAAAAATGAGTAAATCCTTTGGGCAGTGCTCGGCAAGGCAGGCAGGGACAAGCAGCGCAGGCCAAGCCACTGTTCCTGCTGCAGAGAAAACAAAAACACAGGTGCTGGATGTGCTGAAACTGTGCGGATTGGCCCTGTGCGCCGTCCTTGCTCTTTACAAGGAGAAAAAACATCGCTTGTGTTATTTGGCTATTGTTCGCTTGAGGCATGTTTCGTTTCAGCTGGACACCAAGCAACCTTCTTACAGATCCCACAGCAGAAGGTCTCTGTGATGAGAGAAACATGTGATCTCTGGGCCCTAGAGGAGAGTTTGCACTGGAAAGGCACCTCCAGCAGGAGGGCTGGTGCTGGCACCTGAGCAAACAGCCAGTTCAGCGAGCGTCAGAGGCCACGTGCTGGGCAGATGTCGCGGCCGCACACGGGAGCGGTTTGTGCTGGCTTCTCACCGCCGCCCTGCCTGGCCAAAGGCTGTGTTCTGTGCGCAGCTCCAGAGCAAGGAGACTCCAAGAGAGCAAGCACCTCTTAGTTCGCCTGTGCCAGGGGAGAGCAGCTCTGCCTGTCCCTGTGATGCCACTCCAGAACTGCCGTGTGACAGCTGCTCAGTATCCTCCTGTGCTCCCATAAACCTCGCGGGGTGTTACGTGGGAACTTTGGTCCATGAGGGGAGTGATACGGCTTAGGCTGAGTGAGTCGGTCGGAGCTGGCTGCAGAGGAGTCTGCTGACTGAATCTTGAGACCGAATCCAGGGAGAAGAGACAAGGCTGCTCTGGAGCCGATGGCTTCTGGGGGCCAACGGGACGACATGCCTTAGCCAGAGATGGTGGGTCCATTAAGACTGGGAGGGACTTTGAAGGGTGGGAGGCATGCTGCTGGGAGCCAAGCTGGTGTCACTGACCAGAAGACTTGGTGACAGGACCCCTGCCAGAGCAGCGTACACAGAAACCTCTGGGAGAGACAAGGAGATGGTGCTGAGGGCAGTGGGAGCCTGGCGAGGTGAGGCTGCAGGAGGGTGTGCACCTGGTGACGGCCGGGAGCGCTGTGTGTAGGAGCCGCAGCAGCAGAGACCACTTTCCGAAGGAAGGTCTGGGAAGTCTGAGAGCCAGGCAGCTAATAAGCACCAGTGCGGGATCAGCCTTCACAGGCTGAACAGATCCTGCTAGTATCACTTTGTTATGCAAATACGTCATTATTTCACTTCCCCTAGAAGGAGTGTTTGTGGTTTCCTCTTCCCCAGCACTTCCGAATGCTTGTGGGGAGGTGACAAATCACTGTGACATCACCAGGTATGTCATTACCTGGCAAGCTCTGAAAAAGGGGAAACCTGGAAGTTTTTGGTGGAGGTTTTAAACAGCACATTTGGAAGGGGCTGCTGGGAGGTGGCGAGGATGGCCTCGCTCTGACAATGGCACGGGAGTTGCTCATCATTAAATACACTTAATTAAGATTGAAGTCTAACTGTGTGCCTGGGATTGAGAAATAAACAGGCTGGGTTGCTTCACGAACCAGAGACTCTGTGGTGGATGGAGATGGGGCTGTGCTAGGAAGGAGCTGCTGAGGCCCAGCGGGGAGGGAGTGGGACCTGCAGACCAGATGAACTGCGCTGGCTGGTGTTCACAGATAACCCATCCCCACCGAGCAGATGAGGCCAGATGAAAAGCACCCACCGATCACCTCCTTCTACAGCACCGAGGTAGAGTAAGCATAGGTGGGTGATGAGCTTCGACAGCCCAGTCCTGCCCAGTTGTAACTAAAGGGGAGAAAGCCAGTAGGGCGGACTTACGCCCAGCCAGAATTTCAGGTAGTTTGGGGTCAATTTGTCCTCAAATACCTGCCTGCAAGTGCGTTGGTAGCCACACGCTCACGCACGCAGCAGCTGGAGTTTGGTGCCACCTTCTAGAGCAGCGTTATTTCACCTCTTTGCGTTTTCACTCTTTCTTAGCAGGAGGGAGGAACCGGGAGGGGGGGTGGGGGAAATGCAGATTACCTGTAGCAGTCCAAATGGTGATCTAGGCTCGGCAGACAGGAATCTAGAGTGACTGTACGGGATGGGATGGAGTCACTCCATAACTGCACCAGTGTGTGCGCAGAACTTGTCCCACGCGGCGATGGGTGTTCTATTTGCCTGTTCTGTGGCTTTTCATGCCCCTGCAACTATTTTGTGTAGAGACCTGCCCTCCAGAGCGGCTGAGACCTGATGTGCACGTTTGTAATGCAGTGGTTTGTATGCTGTGTGGAAGGGCAGGTGGGTGCCTGTGGGAGTTCCGAAGAAGCGAGTCAGGGGGTTGGACGGCGTTGTGAGACGTGGAGCCTGTCAGTGGATCGTACTGAAATGTTTGTTTGTGTAAACACAGGAAAGGTAGGGGAGCTTTTCTTCCACACTTGCTTTGACGATTATGCTATTGAGCAGCTACATTTGGCAAACCAAGACAGAAGAAAGGGGGAGGGAGGAAAAATAAGAAATTAACATAGAGTGTGCACCAAGTTCAGACTAGATCTCATTCGGCTTAAACCATTTTTACTGCTGTTGCATCAGCATTCGGGCTCAAGACATTCTTTAACCCTTCTTAGCCTTCTAAATGACTCAGTTTGCCTCTGTCAATAGACGACTCAATATTAGTTTTGTCAAGAGGATGAAGCTCAGCAGTAAAATTAATCAGTAGATGCTGGCTTTGTTGTGTTATTTAGTGTATTGGCCCTATGAAACTTGGCCAATCGGTGCCAGTGGGCTAGAGCACCCATCTGCTTCACTTGGAGCCAGACTCAGGCCACAAAATAAAGCTGCAGGGCTATGTTGCCATTCTGGAAGTAGTGCCAATGTCAAAATATCTACTGAAAACCAAACCACAGCTTCTTTCCATAGACCTCATTGCTGTTTGTAAAGTGTTGAAGAAACTGAGCTGAAAAGCTGCAGTTTCAGATGGGGACATAGTCGGCATCCGAACTCACCAACCACCGTTTGTTTCAAACAAAATATTTCATTTCACATGGAATGGTTTTCTTACTTTGCCAGCCCCCCTTCCCGACCTCTGAGCATTTTAGTGCGTCCGTATCTTAGCAGTAAGCGTTGATGGACAGAAAGCAAGCAAACCTGTGGCTGACAGGGTACAGCTGCTGCTGCCAGCCCCTCCAGATTGGTGCCCGGGTGTGTGTTCTCAGCAGTGGGCACTGATCTGGAGAGCCTCTCCTCCACCCCTGAAGAGGAAGGCTATAAAATCATCTCGGAGGCTTGCGATCTAACTCAGGAATGTTCTTCCAGCCTTTGGAGTATAAAGTCTAGTGGTACAACTCTGAGTTGGAGGAGTCCTGCAGCTGCATGGACAGCAAACGGAATCCACGCTGTCGAGTGAGGTGAGTAGCCCTAAGAAGGATCTAAATCCTTCTTCCCTGCCTTGACAAGAGGGTGTTAAGCAGGCTGGGTCCTTTCAGTGCAGCATCATGTGCAAGCACGTCTGTGGCACTCTTATGGGGCGTGCATTGTCCTAACAGAAACCGTAAGGCTGTCGCAGTCAGTGCTGCTGGGACAGCGCTCAGCTCTGAGGCGGTCATACCCGCAAAATGATGGTGACAGCTGGGATTAGCTGGTTTCTTGTTGGTCAGCCGCAGTGGGAAACTTCCAGAAAAGATTAAACCATCCCTGAAAGATCGACAGCCCTTTCAGTTCAGGGTAGGCTCTGCTTCTGCGTAGCACATCGCTGAAGCAGTGCCTGGTAAGCCTGTTATTTATTATTAGTGGAATTAGGGAGTAATTTTAGCATGCGTGAGGGAGTGGGACGGAATGACAAGCTTGGGCTCTGCTGAGAATGAGGCGAGTGTCAGCACCCCGCTGGGTTTCATGGAGACAGGAATATTGCATTTGTTTGCTGTGAAAGCAGTTGCTGGAGACTGGAGCCAGGGCAGGTTCTTCAGTGGCATCTGCCCCTCAGTGCCCCGCCAGAGCAGCATGGCGAGATGGGGCATTTCCCGCAGGGAGGGGAGCTGCCATTCCCCGGTTCAGAAGGAAC
>NW_010405483.1:527-3577 GCF_000710305.1 Buceros rhinoceros silvestris | reverse complement strand
AGCAGGAACCTCAAGGAACCTCCTGGCTTTGTGCTCTGGGAGGGCTGTGGGCAGCTGTAAAGCTTGTAGCCCCCTTCCCTCCTCCTGGAGTGGAGCCCTAGCAAAGCTAACAGTGACTTGGGATCGTCTGGCTGCACGTTGTGGGTAGAGTGTTGCTGAAGGATGCAGAGTCCTCACGTGTCTCAGCGTCCCCACCTGGAGAAGTGCAGAGCTCATGAGTCAGTGAGCCTTTACTCGTTTGTGGGGAATCTGGAGAAAGATTAAATGGAAGTCAGCGTGGTGCTCCTAACAACCTGGTTTAAGTGGCTCTGGGTCCTTCTGCTGCTCTTTCCTCCCGATACGGGGCAGCACGCCCAGGTTTGGCAATGCTGGTTGCACAGTCCTTTCACCTGGGCGTTTGTTCTGGCCGTGCTGGCTGTGCCAGGCAGCTTGGATGACTGTCACAGCATGTCCTTCTCCTCTTAGATCACTGTCCCAGCCCTCCTGTGGATTACCCCTTCCCACTTCCTGTCCTGTCCCATAAATCTTGTATGTAAACACGTTATTACAGGGTTGTAGAAGCAGCCGGAATCTGACCAGCATCTAAATAACCCGTTGAATTTGATCTCTCTAATTCTTCCACCAAAGCCCAAAAGCAGAGTGTGCCTCCTGCTCGCTCATACCGCATCTGTGAGAGGAAGGGCTGGTGTCAGCAGCACGCAGCGATGCTGGCAGTTAGAGGTTCACTGTCAGGACTGCTGTTCTAAGGAGATCCTGTGGGTGCCTCTGCCTCCAAGGTACCGATCTTGAAGCACCGTGCCCCTCTGCCGAGGCTGAGAACGCAGCTCCACTGTGGCACCAGTGCAGTTCTACGGACAACTTCAGAGGAGCCTGCTCTTCTCTTGGAAACCAGCACAGCTCCTCTGAAACTCATGGGGTTAAATGCTAAGCTCTCTGGGACACAGAGTTTGGTTCTTGAACTGTGCTAAACTTGCTAGGGATTTGCTGCACTTCCATGGAAAAAAGGGAGAAGAAAGGAAAGAAGTACAAGAGCTCTGCTATCTCGGCAGCCAGCCCTGCGAGCCTGCCACTGTTATTTACTAACGAGGAGGACCTCCTTGCATGTGCTGGTTGGGTTGGGTTTGGTGCATGCAGTCACAGCGCTCTGGTGTTTAAACATCTAGCATCCAGTCTGAGCTAGGGGTACTTCTTCACGCCACAGAACTGCTGTAAGGAGCTTCCCACCCTGTCACAGGGCCAGTTCATAAATCAAGGGGTACCTGGAAGCCAACGTGTTCTTCTGCAGCGCTCTCAAAAGCCTGCAGCAGCCATCTGAAAAGGGGCACCTTATGCCCTGAGCAGTCCTTGTTCCTTTCTGCCTCACGCCATGTGTCCTCCTTTTTCCTTACTGTTCGTAACAGGGTTGCGTAGGGCCAACTGTCTGTTTTAGACACTTGACTTAAACAATCGCAATTGAGTGGTGGGGCTGGGCTCTGGGAGCCAAGTTCTGAAATGATTTTGCATAAACAGGGCTTTCTGCTAACACTTTAAAGGCTTTAAATAAAAGCTCAGCGATAGAGTGCTTGAGCTTCCCTGCTGTACTTGTCTAATCCTGCTTTGCTCGGGTGCGGTGTCAGGTACATGCTGTCTCTGAGCACGGCTTCTTTTGCTGAAGTCACTCTTGGTGTATGCTGGTCCAGTCTCCAGAGTCAGCCCACAACTTGGAGGATGTGTTGGATACGCAAAGCCTAACGTTCTTATGGCTGGTTATGTGGTGCTGCAGGCTTAAAAGAGGGTTCAGTTACGCCTGTTGTATTTAAGGAGTTGTGGTGTGGCGTTGGGTTTGTTTCATGAATTGCGTCTCTAACGTGGCTGAAGCTGGAACAGCAATTCCGGTATTTCAGTTGCCTAAAGGTTCTTCTTTGGGTTTGGGACATCAGCCAATGATTGCTGCCTGTGCTGAACGCTTTACCTGTTGCTTCGAATCGTTTAGTTTTCTTCCTGCAGAGATCCAAAACCTCGATCACACCTCGATGTTTTGATTACAGGCATTCACCTGTACAGGTTTTGTATTGCACTGATGGAACTTTCTAACACAGAGTGAGAAGTACAGTTAATCCTACTACGGGCAGTAATATTGAAATTGTGTGTGTTTGTACAAAGATGGGTTTTTCGGCTGCACGTGGCAAGTTCGACTCCTCCACACTGTCTGACACACTGCTGTGGGTTGTATGTGAGCACTCAAATAGCGAAGCCTATAAAAATGATTTTGAAAACCTGCCTGCCTGCCTGCCAGTAGGTCCTTGCCTCTTGTAGATGCAGATGGGCTTACTAAAACTGTGTATCGATATGTGCCAGCGATCCCAGATTCAGCGGCGTTTGAAAGGCAGGTTCTGCCTCCAGTCCATGGTGTGTTTTGGTGTGGTGTTTAGTGCTTGGTAACGTTACGCTTTGTGTAGCCTGTTGGAAGTGTGAATGTGCTGTGCTGGAAATAATGCGAGCCAAGCTCCACATCCTATTCCACAAGCCAGTTTTCTTAATTCCCCTCTTCGGGTTCAAAATGAAGCCATTCTTGTGAACCGGCGTATTTATGAAGAGTGGAAATGCGACAAGGCTTCTCTTCCACCCCGGTGTTTCCCCGTCAGACACGTGTGGTAAGGCACCCCTTGTGTTGCAGAGCTTATCCTGCAAGGGACAGTGTTGCACATCTGATGGGGTGTCTGATGCTGTGGCACTGCAAGGGGGGCGAGACATTACTGTCCTTTCGGTGGAGCAAAGCAGCAAAGGCAGGAGGCTTTCGCCTCTCAGCCGAGCCAGCAGCCCCTCGCTGTGCCCTGCTGCTGCGGAGCGGTCCTGGCGGGCAGCATTTCCCTGCCCATCCCCTGCAGCTCGCGGAAGGGTGATGTGCCTGGAAGGGCTTGTTCTCCTTCCACCTGGACATGGTGCGTGTCCCTGCCTTCCTGGGGGCTGCTGGGGACAACGCCGCCAGCCCTGGCCACGTTGGAGGGTGACAGGAGGAAGCAGGGTGCCACCGCGTGTGGCTGGCCCTTGGGAGAGGTGGGCTGGACCCC
>NW_010405483.1:0-212 GCF_000710305.1 Buceros rhinoceros silvestris | reverse complement strand
CTTTTCCCCCCCCCCCGCTCCCCGCTGGCCTGGGGGACGCAGCCGATGCTGGTGATTGGATTTCCAGAGTCTCTGCGTGTGTGTGTGAGGGAGAGCGCTTTCCTTTGGGTGGCGGTTTCCCCCCCTCTTTGCCTCCTCTCGCCGTGGAGCCGGCGGTGTGATTGGCTGCGCCGGGGCTCCCTCACCCTCGCTCACACACACCCCACAAAAAC
>NW_010405482.1:0-1539 GCF_000710305.1 Buceros rhinoceros silvestris | reverse complement strand
GGGAGATCACCTTCTGCTCCACAGCACGCACTGGAGCACGCAAAGGAAGCGCAGAAACGCTTGAAGACCCGCAGAGGAACCCACGGTCTCAGCGGAACGGTGTGCAAGAGGGTAACGACGCAAGACGTCGTGAGGGAAACGGTGTCCTTTCCCGTCGGTTTCCTTAGTGCTGCCTGTGCAGCGCATGCCGGCGCTGGTGGGAACTGTCTCAAGTCCAGCAGTAAGCAGTACATCACCATGTGATGCAGGGTCATCGTTCACACACGCCTGAGGAGCTCTCGGGGGACCTCGGTCTCTTCCAGGCCCGCTCTATACTTCACAACCACTAATCCCTTAGCACAGTTTTCCTGCCTGTGATTTGTTTCGTTGCTCTAGTCCCAGTCCCCATCTGATCCCCATTCTGCTCCCTGGACCACTCAGATCCACATCCTTCGCTAGCTCCCAAGTTTGCTGTCATGCCTGGCAGAAAAAAACCTGGGGGTGTTGGTTGACAGCCAATTGAACGTGAGCCAGCAGTGTGCCCAGGTGGCTGAGATACTCAACAGCATCCTGGCTTGTATCAGCAACAGTGTGGCCAGCAGGAGCAGGGAAGTGATTGTTCCCCTGTACCGGGCACTTGTGAGGCTACACCTTGAGTGCCGTGTCCAGTTTTGGGCCTCTCACTACAAGAAGGACATTGAGGTGCTGGAGCAGGTTCAGAGAAGGGCAATGAAGCTGGTGAAGGGTGTAGAGAATAAGTTCTATGAGGAGCAGCTGAGGAAACTGGGGTTGTTCGGTCCAGAGAACAAGACACGCAGGGGTGATTTCATCACTCTCTACAACCACCAAAGGAGGCTGTAGTGAAGTGGGTGTCAGTCTCTTCTCCCAAGTAAGAAGTGATAGGATGAGAGGAAACAGCCTCAAGTTGTGCCAGAGAGGTTTAGGCTGGACATTAGGGAGAAAGTCTTCACTGAAAAGGTTGTGAAGCGTCAGAACAGGCTGCCCAGGGAGGCAGTGAAACCCTAGAGGTATTTAACAGACCCGTAGATGTGGTGCTCAGGGACATGGTTTAATGGTGGACTTGGCAGTGCTGGGTTAACGGTTCAGCTTGATGGTCTTAAAGATCGTTTCCCACGTAAATGACGCAGCTCCTGTGGAAGTGTCGTCATTGAAACCCTAGAGGTATTTAACAGACCCGTAGATGTGGTGCTCAGGGACATGGTTTAATGGTGGACTTGGCAGTGCTGGGTTAACGGTTCAGCTTGATGGTCTTAAAGATCGTTTCCCACGTAAATGACGCAGCTCCTGTGGAAGTGTCTCTTCCACATGGGTGCTGAAATGCAGAAGACAGAGGAGACAGTTAAACAAAGACAAGTTGATTACTGACTTTACAGGAGTGTCTTGAAAACACACGTACAAATACACCAACAGCACCAGTACACAAAGGTAAACTGTTTTTTGTTGCTCCTTCCAGATGCAGGGACTGTCACGCATGATCTGAACTGAGACCGAGCTGCTAATTCAGCCTGAGGTGACACGTAGGAACAGCTGTAGGCCCAG
>NW_010405481.1:0-4466 GCF_000710305.1 Buceros rhinoceros silvestris | reverse complement strand
AAACAGCCCCCCTTTTCAACCTGCGACAACTCCTTACTAAGTTTGTCTGGAAACAGGAATACAAAACTGAGATTGTCATGGGGTGCAGATACAGTGAGCTCTGTCTTAACAACTACTATCCACATTTCACTTAGCTGCCAGCTCTGTTACGGCAAGGGGCCGGCCCCTCTGTTTTCCTCAGCCCAGTGGTTCCATTTACATTACTACCACATGTAAAGCAACAGTCTTTAGTCCTTCACAGTTCGGCGACCTCCGCTCTACAAGTTTTTCTCCTAATATTGATGCAAACTTAGTTGTTCATCAAGCTAAGCATGCCTCAGGCGTACCTTCCCTATACTGCACTTCAAACATGGAAGCAGTCACACAATAAAATCCAAAGAGTCACTGAAAAAAACCCATCAGGTGTCATCTTCACTATACTGCCCACACGATACACGACAATGGTTGGATAGATCATGCTATTCCAACACCGGTCACTTCCCAAGTTGCAATTCCCACCCCACCCCACCCCCCTCACCCCTGCCTCCTGTTAGTTACCCTGTGTTCCTCCGGCTTCTTGGAGCCCTCTCCTATTTTTCTACAATTGTTCAAAGGTCTTTGGGGCAGGGCTTAACTTTTCATTACAGACACAGTAGAGTCTTGAGTCTGACTGGAGCCCTTGGATGCAATCATACAAATTAATAATAATAGCTGCAGAATGGTGGTAATACTCTCCAGTTGTGATAGGCATGCTGGAAGATTACTTGATGTTTATAAAGCTCTTTGAGACTCTTGGATGAAAGTCAAGCTAGCGATGCACAGGATTTATTATTCTATTCGGCACTTCAGTATCCAAGGCTAGCATCTATTCTAGCTGAAAAAGATTTTTACGGTATTGTAAAACGGAAACAAAATGAAATATATACAGTGCATGGTGCTTACATACAAGGCACAGGCAGCACAGGAACAGGATTTCATTACTGAAATGGATGTAGCTGAAGCTGCTGCACACAGTAGGTAAAAGACCAGACTCAGTGACCTCTTATTCCATTTAATCAAAACTGTTAGTGTATGGTTTTCCAAGAGCCAAAGAAAATTCCTGGGCTTTTTTTTTTTCCTTTATCAGATATTTCATCAATTTGTAATAAACCTTTGTGGCTGCTTCTGATGTGAATCTCAAGCAGACTTGACCAGCAATTAAATGAAAATAAGGTGGATGTATGTTTAACAAACAAACCCACAGTTCTTCTGCCATACTCGGTGCATTTAACAACCAAAAACCATTCGAAGAGGGTGCTCTCCCCCTTCCCTATCACAAGTTTCTGCTCATTTCACAGCTCCTCTCACTGCTCTATTTAGATGCGGGTCTCTAGTATGTTCCCCCCTCCTCCAGTTCTGCACTTGTTGAGCACAGAGGGTAGATTATGCTGATTTAATGGTGCTAGTTATGCTATATGTGGTCTTGCTGTTTCTAGGAATAGGCATGCTCAGACATCAGTTAACATCTAATTGCAGGAATTAATCTTGTTCCTCTGTCTCACACACCACAGAGATCAAACCAAGCCCATTTGCAGCTCTATTTTTAATTTAGTGGAATTATAGTTTTTCCATCCAGTGAAAAATAATTAGGTGACATGCTGTCCAGAGAATATACTGTTCAGGGATCAGGATGTTTATGAAGAAATTAAACAAGCAGGAAGAGATCATAACTTCTGTGCCAAAGCAAAGGCATCTTTGTCACTGCAGGTCCTTCCACATCTTCTCACCACTATTTCTTTTCACACCTCCCTGTTTGAGCGTTGCTTACAGAGACGTTGGGGATCATGACAGTCGCTTGCAAAGGAGCTGAATTTACCACCCTAGCAGAAAATTCTCAGGGTCAGCCTGTGCATAGGGGCAAAACAAGCATGGAAAGAAGATAAAACAAGGAAGTGGAGGGAAAGGATATAAAAATGACAACAAAAATCAAGCAAAATGTTTTTGCAGCACTCCCTTAAATCAGTCACCCGTCTTCTCTATCACCTGCTGAAGAGAGAAATTGCAGGCCCCTGACAAGTCTTTGTACTGAATGAAGCCAAGCAGTTTTCAGCAGACAGCTCCTGATCTTAAGGTACTGTCCCAGCTCCTTATGGACATAAGCAAGGAAGACTTGAGCTTGCTTGTTGAAGCTAGGGTGGAAACAGTCTCCTGGATTATTCGGCAAGAAAAAACAGAACCCTGTATGATGCAAATGAACCTGCAGCAGATGCCAATCAGAAGGCTATCTGAGCCTGACCTTCTAAAAGGACTGTGTGAGGTAACTGTCATGAGACTACCCTCCAGGACTGGGTTACAGCACCTGGTTATATCACACCTAAAGCAACTGAAGCAAGTATTATGCCCACTCACCACACAGACCAGTGACCTCTATTTCCTACTGCACGGAAAGGGACTTTGATGGCTCTCCAATTTTCAGAAAGAACCGAACCACTCCTTCCTTATTCCTAGGTTAAATTAGCAAAGTCCTAGGTTAAATTCCAAGCTCGACTCCTTCCTTATTCCTAGGTTAAATTCCAAGCTCAACTGGCATGACAGGTAGCTTCACTCATTTTTACTGCTTGGGTCAGTTCAATTATTCTCTTGGCTCCTCAGCACCAGTGGCTAGATCAGAGCTGATCTCACCTAAGGCCACCACGCCTTTGCTTCTTTTTTCTGACATCTGCCCAGTACAGCATGCCTAGTAATGAACAGTACTGAACCCCTCCTTTTACTTTCTCCTGCTAAAGGAGGATGTAGAACATTCCCTCTTCAATGCCTCCTTAACACCTCAACCCCCCTCCAGAAGTGCAGCTTAAGAAAAAGGTGCATGTGGGAAACTTTCCAGCACCTTTACTGTGGGTCGCTCCCTATGTGAGGAGCCCATTTAGAGTGGATGAACGTCAGCCAGCCCTGCACCCATAGAAATTTCATAATTTACCAAAAAATAAAAGGGGTGGTGGAGGAGCACCACCATTCCAGCTGCTCTGATAGGCTTCCAACATCTCACTTTCTTACTTCAAAAAAATCCCCAAAGGTTCCCAGAGCTTTGGCGCCAGATGTACCTTTCCCACATTGCACTGTAGTCCTAAACACGACATGTTGGTGGAGATTTGCCATGTCACACCTCATTCAAGAAACTTCTGGTTCCTGTTGAAGGGGAAGACGGTCATAAACAACTCATTTTGGCGAGACCTTCCTAGGAACAGGTCAAATTTACATGTGCTTATGTGTTACTGAAAGGCAGAGACAGGCTGCTTGCAGCAATCTTCAGTAAGAAGCAAGACAAGAAAACCAAACTCATTTATTCCACGTACATCATTAGTTACTATAATTTATATTCCTACCAAGCAGTAATTAGCATCCCTTTGCTCCTTCCCATTCCCCTCCCCCCAGCCTTTCCATCAGGAGCTCAGTTGGAGGCAGGGAAGGAGTGGGAGAGGAGGGAAACAGAGAACCTAATTCCGTAAACCAATTCCTATTTCTCAGAATGCTGGTCCCTAATTATGCCAATACACGTCAACCTTGCCTTACAACCTCTGTGCCCGCTGCAGCCCTTACTCACTGACGGCAGCAGAGCTCCAAACTGCTAACACCGCATCCCAAGAAAGATTTGACTTGCTTGCCGCTTCTGCTACCTTATTCCTGGTGTTTTCCCCTGTCCCTCCTAATTGCATCCCCCCAAATTACTCCTCACCAACAATCCATACCATTACCATCCAGTATTTCTCTGGTCAGTGAGGGAGCTGAAAAAAATCCATTCCATACCGCTTCATCCCATCCTACAGTAAGCATATTTCCTTCAGGAGACTGACACTGCAATAAAACAAGAACATAAGGAAAAGCGAACCCTTCTCAGCACAAAGGCCTTACTTGTCTAGCCAGGTGAAACCCTCACCGAACACGTTAAACAAGGACCATTCTAAAAGTCAATGGTAATTACCTCTGTAGTAGTTTTACGTAAGGGTGAGCGAGTCTCCTACAGACCTATATTTTTCCCTGGACCATGGCACGAATAAGCGAATACCACCTTAGGAGCCGTGATGCATGGCAGCTCCCTAAGATTAGATGTGAAATTATGAAACCACGATTGGAAAGGCAAGGAAAACAACTGATCTGAACAAATCACAGGGCATCTCCGGTAAATAAACATAACAACGATGGAATTACCGTCAGATCAAATTATACAAATTACAGGTCGTAAGCTGTAGCTGCAAAGCAGCCTGACTGATTACTCGAAGGAAGCGGGAGGCAGGCAGAGGACACCTCCAGCATACCAAGCAGCTCCTTGCCCGACAGCTGCAGTGCCAGCAGCACGGCCAGGCCCAGGGCTCAGCGGGGGACGAACCGGCTCCTACGCGACGTCACTTGCAGCACGACATCATTAACAGGCTACGCGTTGCTTTAGGCCTCGTCCCTCCCCAGCGCAGCGCAGTCCCTGCCCATGGGCGCAGCTGCCCGCCTGGGAAAGC
>NW_010405480.1:0-3465 GCF_000710305.1 Buceros rhinoceros silvestris | reverse complement strand
AAGGGAAGGTTTGGCTAACCCAGGACAATAAGTAATACTAATTTAAAGGAAATAATTTTATGCAATAGTTTTTAAGTTAACTATTGATTTCTTCTATCTTTGTATTGTAGTACAAATGCTGTAAGTAAAATCTATCAAATTTTCTTGAAATATCTATGCCTACAAGCAACTTGCTGTAAAAATTTATTAGCTGTTTCTCTGTTAGGTTTTTTCTTTCCTTACAAATGTATAGTGGTTATGGAAATAGGGGAAACAAAATAACAGCTGTACCAAAAAAACTGTGACATGTCATCTTCTATTATTATAGACTTCGGTCATTCAAAATGTAATAGTTTCTGGCAGAAAGACTTGCTAAGCAAATTTTTTTAAGGTATAAACTATTATACGCTGTCTGTTTCTTTTATAAAGACTGTGAATAACATCTGTTAATGAAAGATTTTATCTCACATTTCAGTTTTTAAGTCATGTTAGTACTGTGCTACATTTATTGTTTTACAGAAAGTAGAACTTCAACCAAGAAAATCTGTATATATCTAGTTCTACTAGAAGCAAAACTAAAGCAGAGCAGAAAAAAAAATTATCCCACTCCTTGAACTGTATATCATATTTATGTTCTAAAACTGTTTGGTGAGTTATTTTGCAGTTTGCTTTTGGAGTCAATTACATTTTACATTTGTTCCTTCAATAT
The DNA here is from genome assembly GCF_000710305.1 of Buceros rhinoceros silvestris. Lineage (NCBI taxonomy): Eukaryota > Metazoa > Chordata > Aves > Bucerotiformes > Bucerotidae > Buceros > Buceros rhinoceros. The sequence continues at coordinate 2,777 of NW_010405480.1, read as the reverse complement.
AGAAAAACATTCACAAATATTCCCTCTGGACAGTTGAAATACTTCAATTTTGCATAGTTCAATGACTGAGGTCAATAATAAAGAGACTTAGTCTTGGATTGGATTCAACCACTTAATATCAGCTTGAGGTTTCCTGAACTACTGAGGTCCACTGCCTTTAAAATTATGCATGTGGAGTCCTGATTAACAGAAAAATTTTCTGTTGCATGTAGTGTTCTATAAAAGAGATTCTGAAGTACATGCTGCTGTAAGAAAATTCTATCTCAGTTTACTTTTCACATTGTTCTCTCTTCAACAACTGTCATTTGACCGCTTGCTGCCTTACTGTAATAATTGCATTTTTTATCACATAAGAATTGTTTTCTAGAGCTGTGTTTTTTTCTCAAACTAGATTGAAAATTTTAAGTGGCACCAGTAATTATGCTGATATAATTTCCTCCTGCCAATTAAAGACTTTAATGCTGTGCTGATTATAGTTGTGTGACGAAAAGAATGGAAAATAAGTAGTGGTAATTCCAAAGGAGAAAAATAAATTAACGAGATGGATCCAGATACTCAGCCGTTCCCCCAAGAAAAATAAACAAAGTGAGCTGCTAGTTAAAAGCAGTATGGAAGTATAGAAGTATAGAAGTTTCTTCTGCAACTTCAATTTTTGATGCATACATTCAGTAGATGCTCTGCAGTTTTGTGTTTGGTACCCAAAATTCCTAATGAAAAAATAGTTAGTTATTGCTTTCCCCGAACACTTAGATCTCCAAATTGGCCACTACTTTTTAGGCACAGAATACTTTCTTAGACTGTGTTGTTTTATACTCAAAGTCTTAGACAGACATGCCTGTGTTCGAGTGATGTTTTGTGATTTTTTCTTTCAGTTGACAGCCTAGATTGAGCTCAAATTTATTAACTGTTCTTGCGCTTGCCTTATTCTCTCTAATTGTGTTTTGGTAAAACACATCATTAATTAGTTCACTAGCTCCTAATACAAAACAAATGAACAGAAAATCTTAGTACTGAGCTGCTTTCTCCTTTGCTATTGGCTCAGTTTTACTCACTCTGTATTTACAGTGAACATTGGATCACATTCATGGAACCTTCTCTGTATTTTTTCATAGTCCATTCATGGAAGATTTTCCTTAATGCTGTCAGTATTCTAGACCTGCTGTTGAAAGATATCGGTTCCCCAATACTTATATTATTAAATTAATGGAAAATACCATTATCTAGTGCTGTCATACGTAAGAATGTAAAAAAGCACAGATAAAAGAAAAAATCTTTTTAAAGGTGGCTGGATAGGCTAAAGATTCTTCTCAGTACTGTCAGCAGTCACACTGCTTTGCTTGAAACTTACTGTTCTGTAATTTCTTACCCCACGTATAAGAAGTATTTGGGTCTTCTTTTACAGCATCTTTCTTTCATCAACCCTTTCATTTCTCTTAGGCTTAAGAATTCTCCTATCATTTAGGCTCACTACACTGTAACTGATGTTACATTAAAAACTGTTCCACAGGCAGAAGAGAACACACCATATGCATAGAGCAAAGAATACACTAATAGTCTAGATAATGTTCTAACAGTGTAGCAGACTATCTCATTAATGCTGAAAGCCACCAGTAATATTATCATCAAAATGGTTATACTAAAGCTTCTTACTGTCTGTGTTAGAATCTTACTTGCAGATGCCTCTCTGCTTCCTCCAGTCTTTCTGCAAGCAACGTCAAGACACTGCAAAGCAGGTGGCTTTGACTAGCGGTGGCAAAAATCAGGTTCCCTGGGCTACACCAAAACCAGCCTTACACTGAAGAGCTTCACATGAACTCCAGGGGAAAGGATCAGGCAGGAATAAAATAATAGATCATGTTCCAAAGTGTGCAAATGAAAAGAGGTTCCAGATAAGTATGATGAAATATGGTATAAAAAAGTGAATAATCAATATGAAATGCACCATTTTTCTCTTTACTGGTTTGAAATGGACTTGCCAATTTCTATTTAATTTAGCTAATATTGTATTTGGTTGCAGCTGTGCTTTCTCAATATTGTTATATTGTTACATTTCCTTGAAGATGACTGGAGAGAAAAAAAAGGGACAAAAACATATCGGAGAAACTTTAATTTTCAAGACCCTTATACTGATGATAGGAGAACTGCAATAAATGCTTTTAAACAGCAAAAAAACCCCACCACTTTGGTCTTTGGCATTGATTGCCTTCTTTGTTTATAACTAAGGTTTCTTGCAGATTGTGTGTGGGCACTAGATGCAGTTTTAAAGGACATTATCTTCCATAGATCTAGCATATAGTATTTACCATTTTTTGTGTATTAATGATCTAAAATATGTATACTGTTAGCATTTTCACGTTGCTATTTGTGACTGTGATGGGTTGGCAGAAGATCTCCTTTTTAGGAGAATTTGTTTTAACTGTCCAATTATATTCCCTGCCATGGAACGTTAGCTGCATCTCCATTTTTTCATTGGTTAAAAGTTTTCTTGGGTCTGTTCGATTTTCGCGCCATTTCTGCCCTAAAAAAGTCATGACACGCCCGTGAAAGTCAGTCTTTCTGCACTCTCTGCCACACCCCGGACCACCATCACTCGCACCGCGCCAGTCGCCCCGGACCACCCCCGAGCCGCACTTTCTCCGGAGCCGTCGCAGCTTGTCAGGACCTGATCCCTGCCAGCCTGAGCCGCGCCGCGCTTCAAAGCCGCTGCTGCCGCGCTGCAAAAAAAGCTGCTGCTGCCGTGAGCACAGCCGACGCCACACGCCACTTGCCTGGGGACT
>NW_010405479.1:0-1930 GCF_000710305.1 Buceros rhinoceros silvestris | reverse complement strand
ATTGGTGTAGACGGGCCTGTGGGGATGACTGCAGACAAGCTTCTGTTAATGGCACAAAGTCCCTCAATTGACACCTGCATGGGTGGAGGCAACAGCTTGTTCTGTCCGGGGGGAAACATGGAAGAATGACACCATGGGACCTCTGCCCAGCCTCACACTCCTCCAGGACACTCAGATAACACCTCACACCAGATGTGGATGCTGTGGCAGCCTGCACACTTGAGCAGTGCACCCTTAGCGCCTTAGTCAGGCATGGAGGGAAGACACAAAGGAGCAGAGGACACGGCTATAGACCTCCAGGCACGGCAAGGAGGAAGAAGCGGCTTTGCAAGCAGAGAAAGAAGCGGCTTTGCAAGACCAAGACAGACTTGCAAGAAGCTGCAGACTCTCAGGCACACCCAGGGCTGACATGGCGCCACCACCACAGGAGTCACTGGGGAGGGCGCCCTGGCATGACACGACTCTCGGGGGCTGCAATAACCCTGCAAGAAGGTTGGTTTGTGAAGATCAGTCCTGGGCACGCTCCCCAGGAGAGGAGCAAACAAACTCAGCCCAGAGCTTCCCCGTCCTGGCCAAGGTGCTGGGAGAAGTTGCCGTGTAAGACAGCTGGGCTGGACTTTAATGAACAACCACTAAATGATTCAAAGACAGCTAACGAAAACTCTTTATTACTTAAAAGACTTTGCTACAGATGTGTTTAAGACACAGTTATGAAAGAAGGGATTTAACACCTATTCCAAGAAAACTTGTGTTAAACAACAACCAAACCCAACACAGTCAATTAAAGCGCAGCGTTGAGACACTCAACGTGTAGAAGGGAATGAACAGCTTTTGCAGTTGGTGAAACAGCGAAGGCTGGGGCTGTTAAATTGGCACAGGAGGTATTTGCTGTCAGCACACCTCAGAGTCACGGCAGCCTCTTGTCAGGCGGGGGACCATCCTCAGGGCTGGACGCCCTCCTTTTTGGGGGGCGCCGGGGCTGCTCGGATGAGCGGTCCCTTCCTCGGCCAGGAGCAGAGTGACCTGACGCTGCTGCCTCTCCTGGCCCCTCCTGGGGCTGCTCCTGCTCTGCAGCTGCCAACAGGCCATCTTCCTCCTCCTCTCCAGAGCTTGCGGGGCTGCTGGAGGAGGTCCAGCTGGAGCTGGCAGTCCCCTCCCGGGAGGCGGTGGAGCTGGACCTGGCTGCAGGGCTGTCGTCGTCCCCACCGGTAGCGTGGGAGTCCTGCTGCTGGCCCTGCTGGAGGATCCCGTCTCTGCACAGGTTCACGGCAGCGGCAATGAGCTGCCGGATGAATGTGCTGGTCTCCCCTTGCAGGCGGTGCTGCAGCTGGTGCGCCAGCAGCTCCTCGTCCGGGCCCCAGAGGCACAGGTAAACCACAACACTTTGCTCCACCACGGCCGCCTCCCACCACTGCCTGCCGTAGATGCGCCCCAGCTCTCGTCGCAGCCACGGCAGCAGAGGCCTGATGTTATCTGGCTGCCTGTTGAAGAATTCCGCCCAGGCCTCAAGAGGGAAGCCTCCTGGAAACAGCCTTGCAGACCCCTCCTCCTCCTCCTCACTCTCTTCAGCCACTGACTCTGTAGGGCTCAGGTCATCGAACATCAAAAAATCGTCATCTGACACATCCGAGCCCAAGAAGGCCTCGTTGTCACTGGCCTCACTGGCCTCAGCCGATGGTTCTCTGGCGCATTCGATCTCAAAGGTGAAATCGTCATTGTCCGCCAATGCTGAGACCACGATTTTCCTCGTGACGGTCCTGCAGAGGGGGCAGTTTCCCTTCTCCTGTGCCCAACGCATCGCACACCCTAAGCCAAACTGGTGCATGCAGGGGGACATGCAGGCAATGTCCTCCTGATCGTCGTAACAGATGGGGCAGCTCCACTCGCTCTTGGCAGCCATGCTTTCCGTGTGCCCTGGAGGCTTGGGAAG
>NW_010405478.1:0-11712 GCF_000710305.1 Buceros rhinoceros silvestris | reverse complement strand
AGGAACGCACAGATTGGGCTCAAAGGCAGAAAAGACAGAGTCCTCCTTGGACACCAGCCATAGAATAAGAGAAATTGACTCCTGTGATCTCTCAGCTTTATACCCAATGTGATGTCTATGGGATGGAACACCTTGTTGGTCAATGCAGGGTCACCTGTCCTGTCCTGTCTGCTCCTCCCCGCAGGTGCAGCCTCTCACTTACTGCACCCCCACCGTGACACACAGGATTTAGCAGTGACCTTGGTCTGCACAGGAGCCTTTCTGCACACCAGTCCCTGGCAGTGACTGTAAACATGGAGCGTTGTCACTGCTGGAAGCAGACACTGTCTGCACTAATACACCGTTAACTCCAGACAGTGCAGTGACTTAGAGGAGACTGAGCTGGAAAGTAAAATCACTGAACAGAGTTAGTTCTGTTCTGACTCAAACCAGGACAAACAGATAATTTATAAATTAGCTTAAAAGCAAGAAAAGATACTTCCCTCCTGCTCTCAACTACTGAATACGTTTTCAAAGACATTTGGAACCTTGTGGTAGTCTTAGATGTTTCGATCAGGAAACAGGGTAATTCCAGTAAGTACATCTCATGACTTCCAGCATAATTATGTAGCCCCCCCTACCCCACCCCTTTTTTTTTCCTGGCAGTAGAAAACATACATGACCCACAAGAAAACACAAGTGACCTTTAATAGTAAAGCCTTTGCTGTTAAAAATCGATCTTGTGAATTGCATTAACTCTTAAATAGGTGAATGCAGAACAACAATCTGTATCATGGATTGAACCTGCAGACATTCGAAGGACCATCTGGTTGTCTAGTAAAGAAAGCTATTAAGTAGCTTAACCAGGGGAGTGGATTTTAGAAAGGAGTGTATAATCAGCTGCTCGTTTTGGGAGACTGCATCAAGAATGTGTGTGTGAATCTCCATCCACAGAAGCGTATGTCATACTTCATATTTTAAAGTTAAACAAAAAAATAGAAGCACAATAAAAGAATATTCATAGCACCAGCAATTGTGAATTATTTCTGAGCTGACATTATGACCTTTATTTACTTTGAGCTGTTCAGATAATGAAACATATGGAAGTGAGAAAAACAGATTTGTATATTGTGAATGATCCCCAGTTTTGAGTCTTCACTAGAAACAGTGTAACCATAAAAGGTCATTTCAAGTTAAACAATCCCCAAACGCCTGCTGTACTTGCCTCAACGTTACATGGTTAACTACAAATAACCATCGCATTTTATATAACAGAAAAGAAGATGGCTGAATACACCAAAAAGGCTGCAGTGAAGCCCAAGCCTCTGTCTGTTTTACGGTCTCTTGAAGAAAAGTATGTGGCTGTCATGAAAAAACTCCAGTTTGGTAGGTGGATAAGTGTGAATATTTGTGCTTTAGAAAGCAGATACTGAAAAAATAGTTCATCTGTTGGACGGAATCTGTAACTATTTTTAAAAGTTACCAACTTGTTTACATATATGACCACTGATATTTTTCACATATGGAAAATTGCATAAGGCTGAATTTTCAGGTTACCAGCTGATGCACTCTCTTTGAACGAAATATTCTAAGAATACAGTAGATTATTTCAAAGGACCAGATGAATTCAGTGATGGTGTTCATGTTTTCATTCCAGTAGTGCTTTGAGGCTTTTAAGATATATTGAAATGTTAATGCATTTTTTTTAAAGCTCACATACAACTGTGTATGTTTGTTAGTGTAGCTTCGATTTTTTTTTTTTTTTTTTTTTTTTTTTTTTTTTTTTTTTAATAGAATTTAGATCAAAATGGGTTGGGTTTTTTTTTAAATGAAACTGTAGTAAACTTCATTGAGTCCTCTCATGGAGTGCAGTATGTTAAATCTGGAAAATGTGATGCAAGTCAGTGCTTATTTGGCTATAAAGGGGAACGTGTTTAAAAAAATTCATAAAGAGCAAGTCATATCCAAAAAGAGCTATAAAATTATTGCAAAATCATCGTCTTCGATTATTTTTTGAGTTACAGTGGCAGCATTTGCAATCACATTTCTTTGCTGTTGTGAAGCGTTTTCCTCACAAATGTTTGTGCACTGGTATGCCGGGAAGAGGAGGCAGGGAAGTCTGTCACGGTAGCTTTCCACCCTGGCAGCCCTGCTGCAGATTTTGCCTGGGAAGTGATTGAAGAGGACTAACTGCACTGTAGTTTTTACAGGATCCTTGAATCACATTACAGCCATCGCACAAGTGAATGCCACTGGCATTCCGCCTCGCTCTGGTTCCTTTATTAGCATTACAGAGATCTATAGATTATTAAAGATCATTATATTCCTGGGCTGGAGTAGCTGGTGGCTTTCCAAACCGGAAATGGTGTACATTTGACAAGTTGAGCATGAAAGCTTATAAATTTGCAGCAGAAATTAATTCGGCCCAGGACTGTTAATGCTTTGCTTTGTGATTACTGTTAATTCACAAAATACATTTTTTTTCATTAGTCTAATGCAAATTGAGCTTTCCCAATTTAAATACTCATTATTAACTTCACTGTTTTCCTGATGCATTAAAATTTTCTTCTCTTCTAGATACATTTGAAATGGTTTCTGAAGATGATGATGGAAAATTGGTTTTTAAAGTAAATTACCACTACATGTCTCAGGTAAAAAATGCAAGTGACGCCAACAGTGCTGCCAGAGCCCGACGTCTTGCTCAAGAAGCCGTGACTCTTTCAACCTCACTGCCTCTCTCGTCTTCATCCAGCGTTTTCGTACGTTGTGATGAGGAGAGGCTTGACATTATGAAGGTAAAGAGGCAAAGTTATTTTATTTCCCTCTTTCAGCTTGACATGTAGATGTTGAAGAAAGCACCTTAAATCTTAAGAAAAACTGGAAGTGTGTCGTACATGCTTTAACTGCAGTCCCAACTTGAACATAAGCGGTAGTATTTAAGAGTCTGGTCCTGATTCTCAATAAATTGGCAGGGGCAGGGAGACTCCATCTACCCCAGGAGTGCTCTGTTAGCCCAGGACACGTCACAGGAAAACGTTCATTCTTCTTCAGGTGTTCTGAAGGGAAAAGTTTTTAATTTTGTTACTCCATTACGATCAAAGTGTGTCTCTGCATACAACCATTTAAGTTAATGAAAAGCAGTGGGTGTGGAGAATTACACTGAATGTCCCTGGATGATCTGAAGTTTGAAGAAAAATTCTATTGATAGCATCTGACAGGGGGTAGAGTTTTAGCTCCCTCTGTTTTGCTTTCCGTTTGTAACCTGGAGAAATGAACGTTAGCAGAGGGCTTCACTTGCCCGGAGTATCAAACGAACAGGCTGACAGCCTGCACGTGATCATGAAGTCTAACTGTATTTTCTCATAACTAGCATATGGAAATAAAATGCTTCATATAACTTACAAAAATCTCAACTGTTTGACAAGTATAAGAGTTTTCTGAAAACTGTTGTTTTGTTTTGCTTTTACAACGTTAGGTTCTCATTACTGGTCCTGCAGACACCCCTTACGCAAATGGTTGCTTTGAGTTTGATGTCTATTTTCCACAAGACTATCCTAATTCCCCTCCACTTGTGAATCTGGAAACAACTGGAGGCCACAGCGTGAGATTTAATCCAAACCTCTACAACGATGGCAAGGTAGATCAACTTTGTTCTTGTGTGTAGATGTGACAAGGAAGTGAAACGGGTGAAGCCTTTTTCACTTTTGCAATCAAATGATCAGCTGCTCCCAGCATACTGGAAGCTGTTTGGTTACAACTGGTCTGCAAACTGAAGAGTGATGTAACGGTTACAAATGGGAATGATCTCCCTTTTGAATAGTCTTTGAGATTTTTTTTAAAGCCTTTATGAGCTGGATTGGTCCAAAAAGCAAGTAATTTTGACCTAGAAAAATGTTCATTTTCCACCTTCTTTGCTAAGTGAACCAGGCAGAAATCTGTTTTGGCCAGGAGATACACGCAGGACCGTTTCCATGGACAAAGTACGCTTCCTGTCAGCTGCAGCTGAACGTGTTTGCCAAGTGCCTGGTCTTCTGTTTCCATGCAAAAGTGCTTGTTCTTGAGGGAAGATAAAGACTTCCCTTAACCTCAGTATCCTTTATAAAAGAAAACGTAACTCTAAAATGCAGACTTAGTGGCAGTTTTCTCGCAAAATAGTAAAGCTTTTGGAAATAATGTTAAAAATAAAAATAAACAAGCTTTCCTATTTCCCTCTCCCCATCTCCTTGGTATGTTGTGGCTCTTTGTAAAGGCTCCAGAAAGCTAACAAAAAGTCAGGTGCCTATCAGGGAGGTGCAACATCTGTTTATATTAAAAGTCATCACACATTAAATTCTCAGCGGAGCTACAGACGTGGCTATGTGTATGTCTCCACCAAAGCACAAACAAGAAAATAGCTCTGACTGTAGCACTATGGCACTCCTTCAGCTTTCTTTTTGTGCAAATTTTTAATCCAGAGGCTCATGGTTTTCCCTTGGTCCGCTGTCATTCATGGGTTTCCCATGCTCCCTGCTTTTGCAAGCTATAATACTCCTTTCCAGTACTAGACACAGAATTTTCTTTTAATATGGACAGAGAATGTAGCTCAGACTGGAGACTTCATCTCCTTTTATTCTTTACCCAGCGTTAAGTCTTGGAAAATACTTGCTTTTACATTTCTTCTGTTTATCTTGTCTCCTTGTCTTCCCTATCTTTGAAGTCCAGAGCACTCATCAAAGTTAAGGAATACTTTCAATTCCTTGAGAGTCCATGACAAAAACCACCTTTCACATGCTTAAGCAGAATGATTGACTTGAAAAACCACAGTGATAAGTGGTAGAACAGTATTTAATGAGGAAAGGAAAGAATCAGATAGTGTTCATGATTCATTTCTTTTTGGAGGCAGTAGAATCCATAGGTTTTCCTTGAAGATCCTTGCCTTGTTCGTTTATTAGTATGCTGTGCGTTTAAATGTAACGTTGACATTCTGTTCTGCCTAAGCAGAACAATTCTAACATGGTATTTGTCTGAGGTATTAATAGTGTCACCTTTTCAGGTGTGTTTAAGCATACTTAACACATGGCACGGGAGGCCAGAAGAGAAATGGAATCCACAAACATCAAGCTTTTTGCAGGTGAGCATTTCTTTTTTCTCTTTAGTAGATGTCATTTAGGAGTAGTAAGTGGTCTCTTGGTCCTAAGGATTCTTTTTCTAGTGATTCTAAACCAGAATTTTTTTCCTCAAATAAGCAGAAGTAGGACAAAAGTCCAGAAAACAGCCATGGAACACTTGAAAGGAAACACTAAAAGGAACTAGAAAAGAAGCATGGCTAGCTCAGTTGGTACAGCAGGAGACTCTTAATCTCAGGGCTGTGGGTTCGAGCCCCATGTTGGGTGACAAAAAAATCTGTCACGGGTTAAGGCTGGGCCAGCCACTAGAGGAATGACAGACACTCTGTATTAATCCCTCTCGCTTCCCAAAGGGGAAGAGAAAGAGAATAAGCAACTCATGGTTTGGAAAAGAAATCTAGAACTGCTTTAATGAAAATAATAGCAATAAAATGGACTATATATATAAATATGTGCAATGACAGTACGGAACCCAACCCCCACCGATGGCAACCACATCACCGTCACCACTGATGCTGCAGGGCAGGCACTAGGGAAGTCCCAGACTGGACTCAGTGGCAGACAAGAACCAGATTGAGCAGCTGGATGCAAGAATGCACAAATTGGGCTCAAAGGCAGAAGAGACAGAGTCTTCCTTGGACACCGGCCATAGAATAAGAGAGATTGACCCTTGTGATCCCTCAGCTTTACACCAAATATGACGTCTATGGGATGGAACACCTTGTTGGTCAGTGCAGGGTCACCTGTCCTGTCCTGTCTGCTCCTCCCCGCAGGTGCAGCCTCTCACTTACTGCACCCCCACCGTGACACACAGGATTTAGCAGTGACCTTGGTCTGCACAGGAGCCTTTCTGCACACCAGTCCCTGGCAGTGACTGTAAACATGGAGCGCTGTCACTGCTGGAAGCAGACACTGTCTGCACAAATACACCGTTAACTCCAGACAGTGCAGTTAGTTCTGTTCTCTCTCAAACCAGACAACTGTAGAGTAGACAAGTTCTTCACAGTGCTTTTTCCAGCCAATATTTTTGTTGGTCTTGTCTTGAAGACTGGCTGTTCATCTGTGCAGTTTGTTCAGGCATTGGCGAGCTGATTGATTGATCAGTCTCCTAGAAGTCCAAGAATGGTCTGTTCCAGTATGTGCCTTTCTGCAAGAGTGGCAGAAAGCCAGCATGGGGAAACAAGGACCTCCTGCCTAAGCTCAACCGCAAAAAGAAAGTAATACAGAAGATGGAAGGAGGGTGTAGGCTACTTTTTAGAAATAAAGACAAGAACTCAGCAGAGAAATTAGGAAGACTGAAGCTCAGCTGGTGTTGAAAGTGGCAAGTCATGCAGAAAGGAACAAGAAAGGCTTCTTGCGAGAGGGTTGGCAGCAAAAGAACACATTTTCCTTTGCCTTTCTTGCTGCTTAGTGGGGAACAAGAACATAGAAAAGGCAGAGGTCATCTCTGCCTCACTCTTTAGGATAAGGTTTGCATTCCCATGTCGCTGAGCCCTCACTAGGAAAGCCTTGTGTAAATGAAGAATTACCCACAGAAGAAGAAATAGTATTCAAGCTGATTGGAACCACATGTCCATGGAACCAAATCTCAGCATCTGGGGATGCTGAGGGAGCCAGCCAACGTCACTGCAAAGCCACTAGCTCTCATCTTTGAAAGGTCAGAACAACTGAGGGAACTTCCTGGCCAATCTCACACCCAGCTTGAAGATGGGCAAAGAGGAGGATCTGGGGAGCTACATGCTGGTTGAGTAACAACTGAGTCCTTGAGAAGGTTACGGAGCAAATCCGCCTGGGAGCTGTTTTCAAGTGCATGGAAATCAGGAAAGTGGTTGAGAACAGCCAGCGTGGGTTTACTGGGGGTGAACAGTGCCTGCCTAACCTGCTTGCCTTCTGCAGCGGGGTGACTGGCTCTGCACCAAGGGAGGGCAGCGCATGTCGCTTACGCTGACTTCAGCAAGACCTTCGATGCAGTCTCCTTTAGCACCCTTGCAGCCAAACTGGCAAGACGTGGATTGTAAGTGTGTGGAAGAAGTGGCTGGGCCAGTGGTACTTCCTGCTGTCTTCAATACCTGAATGGGGAAGGTAAAGAGAAGGTGGAGCCGGACACCTCTTAAGGACGCAGAGCACTAGGACAAGTACAAATTGACACAAGATGAGACATGGGGAGTTTTGATAAATAATAGGGAGAAACTTTTCACTATCACAGTGGTCAAACACTAGGACAGGTGAGCAAGAGGGAATTTCCATCCTTGGAGATACTAATTTTTTTCTTTTCCCTTCAAGGGACAATTAGCGATTTGGATATCTAAGTTGCGGTCCTTTATGTAGTGTGGCTTTCCCAAGGTACAACTTCTTAATGAGATGAACTTTCAGATGAACTGAAATATTTGGACTATAATTATAAAATCAGAGTAGGAAGGTGCAAGTATTATGAAGTCTTATTCTCACTAAAATCCTTTTTCTTAGATTAAAATGTTAGGTTTTATTGTTAGAAATTAAAAAAAAAATTGAAAGTTTTTTTAGGGTTTCATTTTTTAAAGTAGTAAGCAAGCTCTTAGAAAAGGTCTTGTGTCCATCCATCCCCCCCACCCCATACTGAGAGAAAAAGTTTGTAGCTTTTAAATGGAAAACAGCTGTAGGACTAAATAAATTGCTTAGAAAGAATTAAAGCACTACATGTTTTTTCTGACTATTGTCAGACCACCCAAAATACTTCAAAAACCAACTTTATAACCCAAATGAAACTGCCAGATCAGTTTTAGAGTTTTTCATTCATCGCAGTTATAATTCAAAGTAACAACTGGTTATTAAGGCCGAGAAAGTACAGTGCTGCATAGTATAAAATTTCTGAACTCTAGCTATTTACGTGTGTGTGGGGGAAAAAAAAAAAAAAAAATTTTACAAAGCGACCCCAGCTACTTTCAGGCACACACAGACACCACGGATCACCAAGACAACTTAGGTACCTGAAGTGTTCTACTCTGACTTAGCACATTTGCAGTAACATTCTGCCTTTTTAGGGTCGTAAGTGGCTGTTTTCTTGCTGGGAGCTGATTTGTGACACATTCTGCGTATCTTAATGCGTTTATCCGTATTTTCATTTTCACGTGTAGCACAACATAGCCACGGCTGCTTTGAATTGAGTGCATGGCAGGGGTGGGAGACAGTGGGATGGTGTAACATTTACCATTCTGGAACTAGATTTGTGTCACAGAACTGTAATCCCTGTAATTCTTGCTGGACTTGGTCCTAAGTATGTAAGAAAAACCCATCCTTCATTTAAAATTAAAGAAGAAAAAGTCAATTAATGTCTCTCTACCTATGTAACAACATTTTTGCATGTAACCCAGCTTTGATTAAGTACAACAAGTTGACAAGGATGAACATTCTTAATACTGGAAAAATGAGCAAGCCATCACATCATGAATATGCAATGCATATACCTCTGGGTTCCTAGGTGCCTGGTATATCGATTTCATTGTTTCTTCTGTGTTAGGAATATTTGGGCATATTCTTGGATGCCCTCTATGTATGTAAGCATCTATTCCTACACGTACTTGGTAATAAAATTGAAAGGGGAAAATTGTCATTTCCTTACCACTAAATAGGTGGTTCTTTGTTGATGTAGTGCTGTAAGTATTTTTTTTGCTATCTCAAGAGAAGTACTGAGGTGATGTTTTAGTAGCATACGACACACAGCGTTATATATAAAATCTGAAACTAAAGGGCTAAAACCATCTAAATCAAGTGGATGCATTTGAAAGAAAAAATGGGAGAGCGTTTATACCAAGATTAACTTCAGTGGTTTCCGTTTCACCTCCATGTTCCTTTTCCATCCAGGTCAGAACTGGAAGAATTAGTAAGCTCAGCCACAGGAAAAGTTCATTAACTGTTATTTGAGATCTTGACAAATAGATACTCTTTCACAAAAAGGCGCAATCACACATCTCTCCCTTTCACCATTTACTTCTATTTGTATTTTTATTATTTTATTGTGTATTTGTCATTTTCTCAGTTGTAGGACACAGTCATAGGACTTAGGGGGTTTTATGTGTAGTAACCATTTCGGTTTGAGAGGCTGGATGTTCCCTCCTTGCACATAGCCTGTATTACAAATGACAGTTCTTTGCCAGAGAAGCGGGTCTGCATTTAAGGTAAGCAAAACTACATGTATTTAAAAAAAAAAAAAAGTGGCTGGCACAGTTTTAATACGTATTTCCTTCTCTTGGCAGGTGTTAGTGTCTGTCCAATCCCTAATACTGGTAGCAGAACCGTATTTTAATGAGCCGGGATATGAACGATCGAGAGGTACTCCGAGTGGGACCCAGAGCTCCAGAGAGTATGATGGGAATATACGACAGGCCACGGTCAAGTGGGCAATGCTTGAACAAATCAGAAATCCATCGCCATGTTTTAAGGAGGTAGGTTTTGTGAAACACAGTAAATACTTATTGATCTTGTTTGAGTGTTAAGAATAATGCAAGTATTTGGTAACCTCTTGCACAAGATGTCCCTTTAGCTTCCTGTTTATTCCCTGGGGCAACTGGCTCTAGAGACTGACCTGAATAAGGATGCACCCGACTTTGTAGATTCTTCCAGAAGGAAAGGGGACGGTATGCGAATGGGGCTGGCCCGTAGGGAGGCTTGGGGCACAGTTTGATAAAGCGCGGCTCATTCAGCTTGGCTCATCCTGAATGCCAGGTGGTACCTTTTACAGTTCAAGAGAAAACTGCTGCCCAGCCTTACCAATGGGCCCTGGTGTTTGCCGGTCAGCACAGCTAACAGGAAACGTTCTTCCAAGGAATGTGAATTTGAAGCAAGTATTAGGAAGCACTTTGGATACACCAAAAGAAAGCAAATCAGAAAAATACTTTAAACAATACTGGCCTGGGTGTTATTTATGGAAAGATCCACAAAGCATCTCTGCTAAACTAGAAATCTGTGCCTTTGAAAACCACTGTCTTAATGCCGATAAAAGTAACACTAACCTCACACTTCCACACTGTCTTAAAAAACATATTTGAAAGAGATCAAATTTGTTTACATTCCTGAAGAAGGACTAACTAACTCCCTCATAGCACTATAGAATAATACCGTTGTTAGGGACTTCTCTCAGTGTCTGTGGTCCAGCTCCTTTCTAAAAGCAGGTCAGTTAGACCTCAGGGACTTGAACGTACATGACAAAGGATTCAGGAACAGAGAATGAATGTACAGTAAGTCAGAGAATCTTTACGAATACTAATGCAAAATGGTTGGTCAAACATGACTCGTCTCATGGTACTGCCAGCAAACGCTTAGAAGAAAAGAAAACGCCTGTCACTCTGAACTACGTATGTTGCCACTTCCGAACAGAAGCGTGGAGCCCTCCTGTAGCATTAGCTGTGCTCTCGGTTGTCCGCGTACTGAAATGCTGAAAAAGCCTAATTACTTGAGGGTCACGCACACTGCCGAGCGTGGCATCTGCGCGGGCGGGTAGTCTTCTACCCCTTCCCCGCTGCCCACAAAAGTATCCTCTGGAATGCAACCCCCTTTTTCCACTAGAATTACTGCATCCCGTGGAATAAGAAAGTGTAGACACTTCACCTGCATGACATGAGTTAAATAACGCTGGCGTCAAAGTATGTGCAGTGTACTCTAGTGTCTTGAATTAATGAAGAACACCACAGCGGTTGTTCTAAATTACCTCTTCAATGTTTTACTTGATAAGTGAAGACCGTGGTAAAGATGATGTGGTGACATGTAATCAAATAACCTCCACTAATAGGTTCTTTTTTTTGTAGCTAAACATAACGGTTTCACTTTTTCGAAGTTCTCAAATTTCAGTGAGCTTAAATTAATTAAAATCATCAGAAGGTGGGGGCACCCTGACAACCATACTCCATCTTTCTTTTCACACGTACAGAAATTAAGGATATGCACTATTACAGTATTTGGGAAATGAATCCCAGCTGCTGTTCCTGCACTTTTCCAAAGAATCTCAGCAATACTGTGATACTCTGCAGCTTAGCTTTTTTACTACACGTGTGAAAAAAGCAGCTTGTAAGCTGACATCCTGCCCCTCTTCGGGAAGGTACAGTAATAACGTGTATGGGAATGGTGGTGTCTCAGTGGAGAACCAGTCCTTCCCTGGGAACAGACGACTTACACGTCACCAGAACACAATAAAACTACTAGTTTTCTAAGTACGGTGTGTAGCTAGAACTGAGTTAAGCTAAGCCACACACACATGTAAATGAAAACTCGCATGAAGAGGTAGACAGCAGTTTGCAGAGGTACCTTGAACAGTCTGTTAGCTGGGAACAGAAAAGGGTTTTGCTGCACATAAGAGAACTGGCCAAGACTTAAAAGCTTTGCATCCAAGTCGTTTTATTCTGTTTTAGGTAACTGCAGTTTTTCCTCATTTCCAAAGATACCGTTTTTATTTTTCCCTGTGTTGAGGTCTTTGGGACAGTATGATGAAATCCTCAAGACTCGAAGAAGAGATTTGAGGCTGTTGAGGGTTACATCTGGGCTGGTGACTAGACGAATGACAGACGTTCTCTATTAACCCTTCGCCCTTTCCAAAGGGGTAGAGAAAGGGAATAAGGGAGAGAGACTTAATGGGTTGGAAAAGAAAACTAAAACTGCT